>NC_090610.1:14935766-14959812 GCF_004359215.1 Bremia lactucae
AGAACAACCGGATTCCAAGTAGCTCATCGATGAACATAAGTGTCCTCGATTAGGAGACTCGGATTGAACGTTTCACGTCCCAATCCTGGGAGTCTTTGAAGACACATACTTTATATAAGGGTTTAACCAAATGCAAGGATGTATTTTCTGAATCCGTAATGCGCGAGTTGCCTAAGGATAAAGGCAGTCGACACGAAATTAACTTGTTACCAGGTTCATGTATTACTGCGCCATGACGCAGTGGCCATTGTCTCGTAAACAACTATGACCGATCGACAAGTTCGTTGCCGATCGCATAGCTACGGGCCATGTGAGTGGGTCAATCTTCCTACATAGCTATCGGACTTTCTGTGTGCGTTACACAACAGGAGGCTAGCGGATTGTGCATGCATTCAATAAAATCTGCACTGCAACGGCTCAAACACCGATACCGCGAAAAGACGTAATCATTGATGGTATGTCAAAGAGTACATTCTTTCGTCAATGGATCTGATGGATGGATTCTATCAGATCCTCATGCTTGAACAAGATATGGCGTATGCAGCAGTAAGCACCCCAAGCGGTATGCTACGGGAGTGGCTAGTCATGCCACAGGGAATTAGTAATGCCCTGCGACATTTGACAGATGTGTAATCAATCTGGTGAGATCGGTGTGGGATTTTCCACCGAGTTATTTGATGACGTCTTTGTGCATAGCAGAGCCATGAACGGAAAGTCGGATGTTGAAGTACATTGTATTCACGTTCGAAAGGTTCTTACACTTATGCGGAGGCACAAGTTGTATGCAAATCTCAAGAAGTGGATATTTACTCCAAGCGAAATACCACTTCTTGGGTGCATGCATCGTGGGTAAACACGGAGTACGCCCGGATCCAGAAAAAATCAAGTCAATCACCGATAGGCCTATGCCAGCCGATGTAAAGGAACTTATAAGTTCCTCGGTTTAGCGGTGTACCTGCATAAGTACTCCGCGATTATGCCGAAATGACAGTACTTCCGTCTTGTTTGTTAAGGCTTACTGTAAAATGTAATGTGGTCTTGGACCGCTGATTGTCAGCTTTCCTTCGAGGGTATCAAGCAATATTTGATGCAATCGCTAATCCTGGCGATTGCAAACCAATAAATAACATTTTGTGTATTCTGTGAAGCCAGCAATTTTGCTAACGGCTGTGCTTTAATGAAATATGACACAGATTGCGCAGAGTGCGTTGTCTGTTATCAGTCGCGTCAGCGTTAACCAGCCGAACGTAATTACCCAGT
Source organism: Bremia lactucae (assembly GCF_004359215.1). Taxonomy (NCBI): domain Eukaryota; phylum Oomycota; class Peronosporomycetes; order Peronosporales; family Peronosporaceae; genus Bremia; species Bremia lactucae. Next base: position 14,937,027 of record NC_090610.1, read on the forward strand.
GCATGGCAAGGAACGTCTTGCCATGAATTATGCACTGGCTAAGTTTAAGTTCTATCTCGAAGGGGGTAGACCGTTCATTGTTTATACGGATCATGCGTCCTGAGGGACGGCCGTAAACAGTTCACACCTCTTAGAAAAACGGCGACATGTTGTTGTCTTTCTTTGCGGAGTATTTTTTTTGAGCAAACCATAACGACTCTATGTCGTGGCTGATGCCCATTCATGCCGGCTGCGCAAATCAACAGTGAGGATAAGCCGGCTGTTGCTACAATGAGAGTTTCCGTCATCAACAATACTTGACGACGTTTGAATAGCCTATTAAGAAGATAAGGTTCTTAAAAGGTTTGATGGATCACCTAAGAGGTCCATCGCATTAATCCTTAAAATGTTTGTAGAGATTGTATCGATCTTTAGCAGATCGATAATCAACACGCAATGGCTTACTGTGCTACTCAGCCATTGCTTGCGACACACATCCTGTCGTCATTTCCACCCATTATGAGTTGCGTTTACGCATCATGTATGAGTGCCACGATGCACCAATAAGTAGGCATCGTGGACGTGAGAAAACTTATCTCGCGATAAGCCGCGATTTCTACGTCCGCAATACGTGCTTGCAAAGTTTAGCAACGGGTAAAGCTCAGCACTTCATCCCGTGCTCCGTTACAACCTCTTCCTGTTCCAGCAGAGTGCTGGCAGTCCTTTTCTATGGACTTCGTCTTCGGATTTTTCGAAAACGATCACAAGAATATTGGTATTCTTTTGTTTTTTTTGATCGTTTTAGCAAGATGTACCGTCTTGTTCCAGTCCCGGAGCCGATCCCAGCCAAAGGTTGGGCTCGTGGCTTTGTTGACACGATATTTCGACTCCATGGGGTACCCCGTTAACTGGTCTCAAATCGAGACTCCCGGTTCATGGCGGCGTTTCGGCAGTTAGTGTTTAAATCACTTAGGACATCGTTGAAAATTTCAACTTCTGACCATCCGGAAACAGATGGTCAGACGGAACGTGCAGATCGCATTCTCGAAGAAATTCTTTGCCGATACGGCCAATCGTTTGAGAGTTGGAAAGAGTTCTTCCCGATGGCAGAATTTGCCATCAACGATTCGGTGCATACATCAAGAAAGCGCACCGATTTCGTGAATGGCTTACGCCAACCAAGTATACTCACCTTGTATGAAAGTAACTCTTTATTCAACTCGGGAGGGACTCGCTCGAGCAAAGAACAATCTAGCTTTTGCTCATCACGCATTGACTCTACAGTCAATGCGAAGGATGCCAGTGCTGATTCATTCCACATTGCAGTGGACTAACTCAGTAATAGGATAAGCTATTGTTGACTTTGATGACGATGCTGAAAGACTCAGCATCGAAAACAATAATATTAGTGAGAACAATAATGCTCTCACTAAAGAGGAGAAGTACGTCTCCGCAGTGCGCCCCGGTCGCTCTGAAAACAACATCAAAACTAAATGAGCAGGAATTTGTTTTCCTGCTGGATAGAGAAAAAGTGTTCCGTTTGTATAGAATTCCATCGCTGATGCCGTGGACCGACAGAAACGGAACTCTGACAAAAACGGAAGTGCAAACATTCTTCTTTTTTTAATATTAATGACCTAGTCCGAATGTCTACGGTAGATCTATCAAACATAAAGTGACGAATTTGGGCGGTCAAAAGTTACTGCCTACGCGTTTCGTGTACTGCACCGCCAAGGCAGTGCTGTTAAAATTCCGGCTGCACCCTTCGATTGAGCTACCCCCCTAGGATGCGTATGAATCCTGCTCTTAATGTCGAACGTCTCCACCCGTGCCATCAGTACGAGGCCTTTTCCGGTTCTTGTCGTCCGGTCGAACGAGACTCGGAACGTCCATCGTTAGTTGGAAACAAGGCGGTGTTTCTCGTGAACAGTTGCAAAACCGTGCGCAAGTTGCGATTGATCTACTGGTGAACGAACTGGCACATCGTCTCTTTATAACGAATTGGTGAGAGCTCGTCAAGAGGTTTCATCCTTGAAAGATGTAGTGAGACATCTGGTTCGTGAGAACCAGACTCTATCAGGGTTTAGCTAGGGTCTATCAAGCTTTGGCGGATGCCTTAGACTCTGCCGGTTAGATTCGGCCCCATCAGAGGGTCCATCAGAGAAAGAGCGCTTTCCTCGCTGGTAAGATAATTAAAGGTTATCAATCCCTTCGCGCATCTCACCAGAGATGCACGTCCTCCAACGGGGGTCTTTAAGGGAGTATGCCTCCTCAGGGGCATTGCCTGCACCCTTAAAGCACTAGGGACATGGGTCCCCCACTAGAGGCAAGATAACCCTGCCTCTCTGGACAAGCGGTGCAGCTTGTAGCGTGAACCGACTACAGTCCGTCTTTCGAACCGTTCACAGAAAGAATCAATTTGACAAGCCAGGTCTCGCGGCCTAGGCTTTGCACATTCTGTATCAAGCTTAGACAAAAGAAGTGACATCGTTTGTACGCTTGCCTGTGTATCATTGATGCCGGAAAAACGCATTGATGAAGAATTCTGTTTCGTCCTTACCAGACTTGTGAAGCCTGGATGAGTCGAATTACGGAATTTGTAGCGGTCGTTGGTCATACCAGACCAACGATTTATGGTGCCCGCAGAGGGCAACTAGGTTTCTTTTTCGCAAGCGAACCGCAAAGCATTGCGCTAGCTCTCCTGTTGGTTCATGTTAACGATCACGCTAACATTACTCTCGGAGTGATTCTTTGAATGACTCCGTCTCTGATGATGCATACTAGCACCACCAGTAGTTTGCTTACCGAAGTGACCTTTACGATCACTTCGTTCCTGGTGATGCTCTCTGACATCACCATAATTATCATCGTCCATGGAGTCTTCACATGATGACTCCGCACCATACGGGTCTGACGAGAAGTTTAACAACTTCGTCATCACCTCTTTGATTGTCACGTTCAAACCCGTAGATTTAACGGACGTGGCCCCCGGGCAAATCGGGGTCCTTTACAATTGCCACTGAGTCGGGCGATGACGCCGACTCGTGCCAGTCACCTACAATGGGAGTAGCAGGTAGTCACCTCCAATTGGAGTAGGATGAGACGCGCTCCCCACAGTAGACGCATTAGCGTCTATTAAAACTTGCATCACTAGTAGCCGCACTGAGCCGTGCAGCTGCCAGCTTTGGCGCTACACAGGCTACACGCACGGGTTTCGAAATCATGCGCTACTAAAGTTGCAAAAAAATTAAGCCAACAAATGCAAATTTACAGAGAAAGACATAATAATTCTCGATGTCAATCTACATTTGCCACTAAAGTGACCGTTGTTTAAGGGGCTGTGTGATGAAACGGGAAGTCGTGTTATTATCTGTTATTAATTTTGACTTAATAGATCCTATATTACCAAATTTGGTAACATTGGCGCAATGACATTAGTTCTATTAATGGGTTGATTTAAGCCCCACCAATCGTTACAAGACACGATTAGGCGTCGCGCGAGGAGGCGCATTGCATAGTTAGTTATTAACATATTTGAGCCAGTAGATAGAAGATCGCTTGAGGGAACTTAATTATTACAGTTTTACTTTCGCCCTATTCTAGAGCCTTAGAACTAACCCTTAGCAGCTGAGATTTTCTTAGCTACTTAGAACCTCCCTATGCACGTCGTGTACGTGAAATAATCGAGGAACCCCGTCTTCACCGTAATAGGTGCAGGTTGACTAGAACTGTTGTCAGTACTAGCAAAGGTGCCCGTTACATTAAGACATTAGTTCTGTTGATTGATAGATTTTAGTTCAAAGCAATCCTGCCAATCATTACAAGACACGAGTAGGCGGTGCGCAATGAGGCGCATTGCATAGTTGTAACGGGCTAAAGTTGCCTTATGTTACACACAACCATTAAACACTTTTTGGATTTTAACGGCTGGTAAATTACTTCATGAGAATTACTTAAACCTGCCAGTTAAGTGTGGTGCACATAGCGACAGACCCTTGTGTATGTAATGCACATAAGTGCATTCACATTGATAAGGATGACGGCTAGTGTCATCCAAGATCCGAGGTATATAGAATAATACGCTCGCAATGTATAAATGCAGATCTACAGATATGAAATCTACTGATTGGTCAAAAAGTTTTATATAGTTCGATTAAATGTGTATATCAGTCTTAAAACTACTTTCTTGTTAACAACTGCGCACGTGAAGCCCGATTATAGCTTCCCTGACGACACATGTCCTAAGGTTCTTCGTTCAATGGGTGAGGTCGCTAAGGCGCCCACCAAGTACCTCACTGCACGTGAGAGACACGGTCAAACTGCTTTCTCACCGTGCTTGAAGGTGCGTGCTTAATTAGAGCGTGGCTGCTATAAAAGTGTAATGGGGCATACATTGATTGGAGAACCGTTGTTGTGGTACGATTACTTTATTATCTAATTTTCAAAATAGTTAGATACTTAAATCCCATTTATTATGGGTAACAAATGCGGTCACCGCCAGATATAAATCTGGCGGCCAAAATCTATTTTAAATTAGCTAGGGTTAGTTTTAGATTAAATAATTATATAAAGTGCAGTTCCCCTTTTTGATCTTAAAAGCGTTAAGTGCCTTCATAAGGCTTGAGCACTGATCTGTGATAGACAGAAGCCTTTCTAAGGTATGTACTCTTGAGCACTAATTGCCACTTGGTTCTACGAACCCTCGAATCCTTTGAGCTAGGATTCATTCAGCTTATATAGCTTGTACAACTCCCGGACTTGTTAGAGCCATTAGCTCTATAGAACTAAGAGACTCTCTGAGTCTTAAGTCTCCTTCTGACTTTAGGAGCGAGGTAGCTCCGCTAAACCTGGTAGCACTCTTAGTCAATCTACGCCTGAGTTCTTATAAGACTAAACCTTCACTGGAATGAAGGAGTTTCCAAAACTTTCAGAGGCGCAATGCGCAGCTTATGGCAAGCTCAAAACTATATTTGGGCTTGAACATGTAGAGTTCCTTAAATCTCAGGGAACACAGGTCCTGAATGCAAGGCTTGAAGCCTTCGTGCGATATGAATCCTCCCTGTTCGGCCAGGTACAAGATCACCTTGCGGTATCGATGCCAACTCGGTACATCTCTGTACCTGATTCAGTGATAAAGGCTTACCTTCTAGCTGTCAATGTAAAGACATTTGAGGGAAAAGAGGGAGAAAATCTCCCTTTTTGGATTTAGCAGATGGAGATGTCCATTGACTCCGCCTTGTTGTTTACAGGACGGCAAAAGATGGCTATGGTCATTTCCAAACTCGGAGGTAGGGCCATGGAGTGGGAACTATCGTGCAGTACGTCTATAAACGACGATTTTCCCTCATGGGTTCGCTGAAACAGCAAATGACTAGCATGTTTGCATCGTCTGATCAGGCTTTTTGCATGGGAGCACAGCTACAAGCGACTCGACACGGTAAACTTACCCTAGGGGACTATTCCAGGATGTGAGAACTCTAATTGCATCTATGCATCAAGACCCGGTGCAAGAAGCAATTGTCGTAACAATCTTAATAGGGGCCTCAATGAGGGCGTTGCCCGGAAGGAATTATTCCGATCATCTTGCCACTTTCGAAGAGGCAGTTGCCATCGTGCTACGCGCTGAGTTTGACTTTAAGTCTGCTCGTATTAGCACGCCTGTTTACCGAACAATTTCTTCGAGAACATGGGTACCGCCTAATAGACCGGAACCCATGGATCGAAGCCTCGTTGAGGAAGGAGAAGAGGCTTTTCAAGCTGTAAAACAGCAAAAGAACATCCGTAGATGTTATATGTGCGGGAGCACGAAACATTTACGTCCGGTCTGTCCCCAACGAAATACGCGTAAAGCTCGAAAGAGCACCAATTCCGACCTATACCAGAAATCTGGTACGGTGCGGGAAAACGTTGATACCCAATAGGTGCTGGGCGCCCTACTGGGGAAGATCTTGTCTCTGGTGAACCTTTCGGAGGTGAGAATAAACAGAACATAGGTCTAATTAGCTCGGTTCGTAATGGTAAGGGACGTGGGTACAAGCCTGGCTTGTTCGTCGCTCAAGCGACTGTGGAGGGCTTTGATAAGCCGTGGTCAATTTTGACCTAGGAGCGCCTTGCATTAATGCTCGACGTCTTTCCTTTGAAGGAAGTCAACCATACGTTGAGGCGCTTAAAGCGCATAAAGTGATACAAGCAGTGTTCGCTTAGCGACTGGGGCTCGTTTCACTGCTCCTAAAGTTCCATTGAACTTAGGTATAAGGTTTCTGGACTTTGACAGCATGGAACGCTATCTCGTCCTTAATTTGGATTCGAGATATGATCTCATCCTTGATGCGGCCTGGCTTGATCGTCATGAGCCATGGATCGATTGGAGGTCAAAGACCTTAGGCGCCACGCGCGATGTTCCTAGCAAAGTTTTGGAGAGTAATGAACCCTTCTTTGCTAGGCAACAAAAGCGGTATTGGCGCGGATCATTGACTGAGTCTGTCAGCGTTTTAGATATTGGAATGTCTGAGTTAATAAACTCCAATGTTGCAAGCATTAATTCGGAGCCCGACTCAGAAGAAGGAAGTAGGACGGCACGTACTCCGTCGAGTGACCATCGTTGTAATAACGATTCACTGAATGCTGAAAGAATTGTTGGCCTAAGGCCGAGTCATCAAGGGTGTAACCCCTGAGACCGTGGAGTGGCACGTCTAAGTCCACCGAGTGTGGTCGGCCGAGGTGGTACCATACTGGGAGTCAATAGCGGCACTATTGGCGGTTCACCAGGGCATTTTGGGTCAAACCCTTCTAATGCACGTGAAGCGACACGTAAACGTTCGCTGGATAAGGATGTTGAGTTACCCAACTCCTTGTCGGATGCCGAATTAGACACCATGTATGGTGTAAAACCAATACAGGCCGAAAAAATCGGGGACGTGAATGTCTCGGCCTCTAAGAAGCGTATTGTCTCTGCTCCAAGACAAGGGAGACGCGAAGCGTTTATACCCTCACAAAGTGATACGAGTGCGCAATTGCACACGCTTGTAAATGGTGTGACCAGTAACATTGAGGGAGAAGTTAGCCTTGCTCCAATCCCTTCGTTACGCTCTCTTTTAAAGCTAGACGAAATGTCTATTGATGAGTGCGGCCGAGCCTTATAGGCTGGCGACTTTTCTGAGATGGTGGTCATTAGACCAACGATTGAGTTAAACTCATCGTCACATCTGGACGAAGCTTACATGGATGACACAAAAGCTGCACTTAGTGCGCGGAGAAGGTGATCGATCCTTAAAGATCCTACGGATCCATTTTATTCCTTGATTAAGGAATTCCAAGATGTGGTATGTATTAATCCACAATCTGTTTTACGTTCGGATAGAGGTGTCCGTCCTAAAATTGACTTAGGACGATATGATGAAGAACTAGCTTGAGCTTATCTCAAGCTAAAGTCCTCCTGTTCCGCAACGGATATTGCTTCTTCAAGCGTATCCAGTTCCAAGCGGAACAGATGGGTATTTACGAGACCATCCGTAAGACCTTGCATAAACGCCGTAATCAACGTGTGTTCATGAACTGGGTTATTAGTTACAACTCGCTAAGAGTCGTATGTGCTGGGCATATGCGAGAACATCACGCTTGCGTTGCTTGAGTTTCAGAAGCTCTGAAGGAGCTCTGAACTCAGCCCTTAGTGGTTCAAACGTCTGTTTGAGCCGGGCTTTATAAGCCTCTAGCGACCCAAAGACGTATAGGTCGCGCAACTTAAGGGCCAATGCCCAAGGTTTTGGCACGACCTGCCAATTTGATCGAGCGAATGCGACTTGCATTTGCTCGTCGATGTTGTGACGTGCCCTTATGGCATCGTCCAACTCGACAAACCATCTCAAGAGGGAGTCTTCTTCGACTCCCCTATACTTAGAGATGTCAATCTTTAAAGTTTCGTGACGACGCGTTTGCGTCATCCCAGTGCAGGGGTCTGTACCTGTTGTAATCTCAACAGTTCTGCCTGTTAAGAGCCTTGCTGATTCAGCAAGCCTACCTTCGTCTTCATCTCGTCAAGTTCATGTTGTTTGAACTTGGCGATGGTTGAATGGAGGGCATCTCTGTCAGAATTGGACAGCATTGCCAAGATTGCATCGTTTCTTACGGTCGAACTCATTCGTTCGACCGCACTCCTTTCTATGTCACTTAGAAAGGAGTAGCTTTCACGCGAAACGTGATGCGTATCCCCACTATCATCTAACATGTCCATGTTAGATGTGGGAAATGTGGTCCTTGGACGGACTACAAAGTGCTACCAGGTGTAGCGGGGCACTACGACTTGTACTGCTTCAGTACAAGTCCACTTCGCAGTGCTTCAGTTGCGAGCGGTGCCTTACGTTATTTCACTAGTACGTGGAGAGGAAGACTTCTCTTTTAGACAACTAGCTTAAAGAGGGTTAAATGAAAACTGTATTAATATGATTAAGTATCTCTTCTATCTATCTTGTAAATGCTTACTTAATAAAAATCTAATACTAAACATGCAATTCAATTCAATTCAATTCTTATCTTATTTATCTGTATATCTCTTTTGTTTATCTCTACAGCTGATTAGTCTGCGGAATAAGTAGATATAATGGTAAATACCTATTTATGGATAAGAATTCTGAACATTACTATATAAAGTAATATCCTCCAAATATTATCTACCTTTTAGAAAATATATTAATTAACAACCTTTAAGTGTTAATTTCATGTAACGATACACCCCGTTACACGAAGCCAGTTTCTGACGCGTTTACGTGATCAAGCCCGTGGGGCTTCGGTGACCTCTACGAGGAAAATCCCGATCGTTTCGTTTCCAAACGAAACAAGGAGTCAAAATGATGGTTCCGGGAACTGAATACTGTGTCACACGACAGTGGCCTTTACTAAGGGAGCGGTGTGACGTCATTGACGAATTTTTCCGTGCTAAGCACGAGGCTGGAATGGTACGAGAGAGCAAATCTCCTCATTCGGCACCGACATTTTGTGTTAAAAAGCCAAATCGTAAATGGCGCATTGTACATGCTTATAATAAGTTTAATGCTGCCACTATACCAGCATAAACCTCTATTCCTAGAAAAAATGTTCTTCAGAACAATATGGTGTGATGTAGAATGTACAGTGCTCTTGCCTTAGTTGATGGTTACTACCAACTGCTCATGCGAGCTAGCAATATTCCGCTTATAGCGGTTAGCAGCCTAAGCGGAATGCTTTGGGAGTGGTTGGTTATGCCACGAGGGCTTTCCAACGCCCCGGCAACATTTAATCGTCTACTGACGCAACTGTTCCGCCTTCATCGAGGTTATGCACGGAGTTTTTTTTATGAAATTTTTGTCCACAGTCGTGCGGAGCAGGGTCGGTCGGATATGGACAATTATTTAGACCATTTGCGAGCAGTGCTCGAGTGTATGCGCACAAATAAATTGTATGCCAATGCATCTGAATGCATTTTTGGCGCAGAAGAAATTCTTTGCTTAGGGTGCTTCATTGGGAAGCGAGGCCTAAGAGCGGGCCCCGCTAAGGTAAAAGCCATAGTAGGTTGGCTAATTCCTAAAACCAAAAGGATTTGCGTAAGTGGTTGGGTCTCGCCAACTATTTACACAAATATAGCGAATTTTACACTGATATGGCTAGACCATTATTTAATCTCCTTAAAAAGGATACAGAATGGTGGTGGATAGCACATAACATAATGCTTATTAAGCAGTTAAGAATATTCTTATCCATGCCCCGAATCTGGCACTGCCGAATCCAAATTGGCCTTTCAGTGTCGTCTGGGACGCATAAGATTTTGCCATTGGCAGTGCTCTGTTACATACAGATGGTGATGGGCGTGAACGTGTTATTGCGTTTGAATCTAGACAGCTTAAAGCTGCGGAAAAGAACTACCCAGTTCATGACAAAGAGTCACTTGCTATGAAGTATGCTCTCGTCAAATCCAGAGTTCATCTGCTCGGCCCTTAGCGGTTTGCGATATTTACAGACGACGCGTCAATACGCCTTGCGACTATGTCGCCCCATCTCTCACAGAGATCCCGATGGCTATCCTTTTTCGCCGAATATAACTTCGAGGTGAAGTATAAGCCTATCAAGCAGAATGCTTTGGCCGATGCGTTACCACGCAGGCCGGATTATGAGCTCTCTCATTTAACAACTATAATGTCGCCTATTACTGAATTAACTCGCTCGGCTTACGCCGAGGATGCAGAGTGTGTAGCTCTGCTACGAGTTCTAAAGAGCACTGAATTGGGTTTTAAATTGTCGGCATGTTTGCGTGCAAGGTTACACGATAACGACCTGTTGCTTTATTGCACAGACGCTGCGAATTCTCTATGAGGCACACGATACTGACTCTGGTAGTCATCTTGGTAGAGAAAAGACCTACGGCTCTGAAAGCCAGATTTATTGGTGACCGAAACTTTATAAATGGGTCAGCACGTACGTTCGCACATGCGAAACTTGCCAACTGGTTTAATTCTCGGTGCATGCTGATGCGCCACTGGCAAGTCTACCCGTACCCATAGGTTTTGGGAGTCTATTAGAATGGATTTTGCTTTCGGTCTACCGAAAGAATCGGTCGGTAACTCTGGCATAAATGTTTTTGTTGATCATTTGAGCAAAATGTCTCACTTAGCAGCTGCGCCGGATACCATTGATGGTGAAGGTACAGCAAGGCTGTTCATCGATCGCGTGTTTCGACAACACGGTTTGCTACTAGCAATTGTCTCTGGTCGGGAACCCCGTTTCATGGGTAAATTCTGAGAATATATTTTCGAGGGCTTGGCACCAGATTGGACATGTCCACCGAAGACCATCCGCAGACCGATGGTCAAACTGAACGTGTCAATCGCGTCATTGAAGACGTTTTACGCAGTGTGTGTGCTCAAACACCAAGCGCTGGAGATCAATGCTCTCAGTGGTGAAATTTGCGTTAAATAACGCTGTCCGTTCGATGTAAACGGTATCACCACCCACGCGTTCTTTAACATTGCCACTGCGTGGCTCAGGGCTTGGTGGGGGAGAATTAGCCGATAGGCTTGCTGACATCAGCCTTTTTACCGTTCGAAAACAAGCAAGCGAGTTCCTCGCGACGCGATTTAGTATCTTAAGACATGTAAGGGACACGATGGCTGAAAGCCAAGGCAAACAAAAAGAACAAGCAGATGCCAAAGGCAGAAGCTGTATTAATTCTTGTGTGGTCGGAGACCGAGTTTTATTAAACGCTAAACATCCTCCTACAAATTTGGTTTCCGCAGTCTTCAAGACCCAATATCGCCCGCGCTTTATTGGATAGTTACTGTCGTGGCCAGAAAAGCCTATCTTACTCGCTAAACCTTCCTAGCAAGCTGCGTACACACCTAGTGTTTTACGTTGGCTTGCTCAAGCCATATCGGGACCCTTCCCACGTGAACTGTAAAGGTGCTTGCGCCGAGACAGGCGGTCGTGCCGCAGATTGCTGCATCCTCACCAGGATGCCCAGCTGGTCCTCTAAACGAGGTTGCTGACGCTCCTGCATTGAAAGACGGCTCTGAACCGCCTCAAAAGAGTTCTCTACCCGAGCAAGGCCCTCACGAAGAAGTTGCACCTCGGGCCGTAGAGCATCAAATGCTTCCTTCGATATTTTGGCCCCCTGTCGCGCTGCTTGATGCGCGAGAGAACGTTCAGTTTCACGTGGAGAAACTTCAAAGCGACGTCGTCGTAAGGGCCCCTCTTCTGAAAACTCTTGGGAGTTTGAGGTACGTCTTCGGCAAGATTGCCCATACGCCGTTGACGTTTTTGAGCGCCAAGCTTTGAGTCAACTCGCATCAAACGACGCTTCCCACCACTAAACGTGGGATTAGGTGGATCTATAGCCTCAGTGCGGCTTCGATCCATGGTTTACGGTCAACCGAAGCGCTAAAATATCGGCTAGGCCTTTCTTCGTTTTGTGGCATAAATGCCGAACGTAACTGGCCTTTAGCCTTAAGCTTAGCGAAATCAAGGAGAAGCATCCGCTCCAAATGAACATCAGCCACATCCGCAGACTCTGATATTCCGAATATTTGTGGAGGCGGCGGGCCCGATGGACTCAGTTCTCAATTGAGACTTCGTCTCGTTTTCACTTCTTGTTTCGTTTGGAAAAAAACTATCGGATGCTGCCTCGTTGAGGTCACTGAAGCCCCTAGGGCCTGATCACGTAGACGCGTCAAATACTGACCTCGTGTCATTATCTTTGGCGTTAGGTATCGCTCATGAAGAGCGTCGAGAGCATCGATCTCGCCCGGCGTCCTCGCCGGGTTACCAGAGGTCTAGATGGCCAAATTGTGACCCGCGATCTCTTTGAGACGCTCTTCCGCACTAAGCGGAGTAAATTTGTATTCACTATGAGCTTTAGCTTTCGCTATCTCGGCAGCTCGACGACGAATTTGCTCCTCTATGAGGATTGCCCGCTCTTGCTCTTCATCGAGCGGATTCGTAATGATGTTGGACTCAGGGTCCCGTGTCCTGCTCAATGCAGTTAAGACATCAGCGGCTACACATTCTGGGAACGGATTCGGGGCCCGTCGACGTTCATCCGGAGGAGAAGGCGTGAAAGAACGATGCTCTTTCTCCTCCTCCTCTGATGGAGAGTGACTTTCAAAGTCCACCATTCCCTCATCATCGAAGAAGGTGCTAAGAGTCTGTAACTCACGCTTGATTGTCATGGGACAAAGGAAAGAAGAACATAACCAAACGGTTAGTCCAACCTCGAAGAGGAAATTAAGCGAATGTTGTCACTCGGTGTCAACAGTCTGATGGGGGAGGGTGCAATGGGGCACACATCGGTTGGAGAACCGTTGTTGTGGTACAATTACTTTATGGGCAAAGTACCCCTTTATCCTTTTTAAAAAGTTGTTACTAAAATCCCAATTTACTATGGGTAACAAATGTGGTCACCACCAGATATAAATCTGGCGGCCGAAATCTATTTTAGATTAGCTAGGGTAAGGTTTTTAGATTAAATAATTAAATAAAGTGCAGTTTTCTCTTTTGATCTTGAAGCGTCAAGTGCCTTCCTGAAGCTTGCGCATTGATCTGTGATAGACTGAAGCCTTTGTAAGGTATATACTCTTAGTCACTAGTTGCCACTTGGTTCTATGAACCTCTAAATTCCTTGAACTAAGATTCATTCAGCTTTAATAGTTGCACGACCTTATGAGTTGTTAAACCCATTAGTTCTATAGAACTCAGAGGCTCCTTGAGTCTAAAGTCTTCCTCTGACTTTAAAGAGCGGGTTAGCTCCGCTACAAGACTTTTTAGCTACTAATGACCTTCCTCTGCAAATCGTTTACGTGAAATTATCGAGGCACCCCACCTTCACTGTATCAGTGTAGGTTGACTAGTATTGTTGTCAGTTCTAGCAAAAGGTGCCCAGTTACAGACTGCGACGTGGGTGGAGGTGCTTGAAACGCTAGTACAGACAATTGATGTAACGGGGCATATTTCACTACTGTGTTCAGTACTTATTAACCTTACACTGATTTTAGTGAAGGCACAGTGCCTCAAAACTTCACAAACAAGAGTACAGAGGAAGGTTTCTAGGTAGCTAAGGGTCTTTAGCCACCAAAAGGTAATTCAATGGATTTTAATTAGAAAAAAGAAAAATTGTATTAATATAATTAGTTACCTACGTAACGATCGTCTATCTACTACTGAACTTATTATATTAATATCTAACTAAGTATGGCGCCTCCTTGCGCACCGCACAATCGTATCTTAAAACGATTGGCGGGGTTGATTTAGACTTACTAATGAATAGAGCTAATGTATTATTGCATTAATAATACCAAATTTGGTATTATTGGAACAATTTAAGTCAAAATTGATAAAGATAATAATTGTGCGCTTCTTTAATTATTTACTCTCATAGGAATTAATATTTATTTGTATTTCTCTTATAAGAAATAATACTTATGTAACGGGACACCCCGTTACGTCACCACCCTTTTGACCAACAGTCACCATAGTGATTGATGTAGGGTGACAGGAAAGATTATTACTCTTTTTCTTTAATTAGCATGATTGGTTTTAATTAAAATATCGATTAGAATTGCATTACGATTTTAGTAAAGATACTGATTTTATTTGCATTTTGATTTTAATCAAGAACCGATTTTATTTGCATTCTTGATTTTGACCAGAATCAATATGGCGACCAACAAGTCTGTGCGCGTCGGTCGCGAGGCCGCTAATCTGGCAGCTGCACGGATCAGTGAAGCTGTCAGTAAGGCAAATGTTTCAGTAGACGCTAATGCGTCTACTGCAAATGATATGTTCCCTCATACTCCCATTGGAGGTGACTGGGAAACGTCATCTGTTGATGACATTGCAGATGACGGGGACAAGTCACCTGCTACTCCAATTGTAGGTGACTGGTCTAAGTCACCTGCGTCGCCCGGCTCAGTGGCGACTGAGAAGGCCGCCGGATCACCCGAGGCCGAGTCCGTTAAACCTTTGGGTGATAACATGACTACCAAAAAGGTGATGACGAGGTTGTTTAACTCGTCGGACCTCTTTGGTGGGGAGCCATAATCAGATGCCTCCGAGGCCGATGACCACTCTGGTGATGTTAGTATGCATCACCAGGAACTACGTGGTCGCGATGGTAAGAGTGCTGCTGGTGGTGCTTGTTTGCATCATTAGAAAGGGAATCCAAGGATCGCTCCAAGGGCCAAGTTAACGTTAATTTTAACATGAGCCAACAGGAGACGGACGCGATACGTTGCGTTTGCTCCTGAAAAGAGGCCTTGGTTACCCTCTAAGGGAAATCTTATTGGTCTAGCATGACCAACGATCAATATCATATTCCGTTATTCGACCTATCCAGACTTCACAAGCCTGGTGAGGATAAACGGATTTCTTCATTGATGCCTTTTACCGGCATCGGTCGTATACTTGCAAACGGGCAAAGATGTCTAACCTTTGTTCTAAGCTGGACAGTCTTTGTACAGAATGCACAAAACATAGGCCGTAAGGTCTGGCTTGACAAGCTAAACGCTTTCCGTGAACCGTTCGAGAAACGGATGGTAGTTGGTGCACGCTATAAGTTGCACAGTTTGTCTAGAGAGGCAGGGATACCTTGCCTCTCATGGGGGACTCATGTCCATACTGTTTTAAGGGTGCAGCTCATGCCCCTAAGGAAGCATATTCCCTTAAAGATCCCGATTTGGAAGACTTTCATCTCTTTCGAGATGCGTCAAGGGATTGAGAACCTCCAAACCTTTTACGAGTGCGAGAAGCGTTCGCTCTCCGATGAACCCTTCTTTGAGGAGGATAGGTCTCGTCGTACTGCAAGATAAGACCCGGAACGTCCAACATCAGTTGAGAACAAGGTTCTTAACTATCATGCGAAGGTGGCTACCCTCGCCAACGAACTAAATAACTCGTTTAACCCCCTCTGCCTCACGGTGGCTCAAGAAACTTTAACAAAAAAAAACTTCTCACCACCTGAATCCCTCAATGGATTTGGAGGAGGAGGAAAGGTCAGGTTCGCCTCGTTTGACGAGCACGATTCAATATCGTGATCAACTTCTGATTATTTGAGGGAGAAGCTTGATCACTAGCGATCCCGTCGTCGCGAGTTAGCGGTGACCAATTGAAAATTTGTGCGCAGATTGCAACTGAACAACTGGCGAACGAAAGAACACATCAGTCCCTTCAAAACGAGCTGTTGACAGCTCGTTAGAAGCTCTCTTCCTTGGAGGAAAGAGTAGATTGTCTGGTTCAAGAGAAACAGACCCTGTTCCGATACAATAAGTCGTTGGGTCGGAACCATCAGGCTTTGGCTGATGCTCTTGACCGTTCCGGTGTAATCTGGAATCGGAAGTACCCTCGTACTGATGGTACGGGCGGAGACGCCCAACATAAAACCTAGGATGCGTACGCATACTACGAGGCAGCTCGACCGTGTATGCATTGCTTTGGCGACGTAATACACGATACGGGCCGATGTACCTGGGCAGTAATAGATTACTGCCTTACATTCGCCACTACGTGCTTAAGTGACTTTACCGTAGATAGTAGGACTAGGTCATTTTTGTAAAGTGAAGTATGTTTGCGCTTCCATTTTTGTCAGAGTTCCGTTTCTGTCAGTCCACCGCATCAGCGATGGAATTCTGAACAAAGGGGACCACTGCTTTACTAGCCAGCAGAAATTCACCTGCTGACTCGGTTTTATTTTTGTTTTCAGTGCAATCGGATCGCACTGCGGAGATATTAATCTCTTCATTATTGAGAGTGTTATCATTATCATTACTAATATTGCTGTTGATGCTGAGTCTTTCAGCATCATTGTCTACTTTAATGTTAGTTAACTCGACATTGGTATCCTTCGCATTGACCTTAGGGCAAATGCGTGATGAGCAAGAGCTAAAAGGCTCTTTGCTCGAGCGAGTCCCCCCTTAAATAGGATATACTCTGAAACAGGGTAGGTATATGTGGGTGGCGTAAGTCATTCAAGAGAAACGGTGTATGCTTTGTAGAAGCATGCACTGAATTGTTGGTGGCAAATTCCACCATCGGCAAGAACTCGCTCCAACTCTTAAAAGCGTGGACGTATCCGCGAAGTTTCGAGAATACGGTTTGCCCTCGGTCTGACCATCTGTTTTAGGATGATCAGAAGTTGACATTTTGTGTTTCAAGTGATTTGAACACTGTTTGCTAAAATTCCGCCGTGAATCTAGGGTCTCGATCTCATACCAGTTCAAGAGGTAACCCATGGAGTCGAAATATCGTGTCAATAATGACGCGAGCACAGCGTTTGGCTGTGATCGACTCCGGGACGACAGCAAGATGTACCATCTTGCCAAAACGGTCAACAAAAAGAAGAATATTATTATTCTTGTGGGCTTTCGGGGAATTCGAAGACGAAGTCCAGGCAGAAGTTGTAACGGAACACGGGACGAAGCGCTGGGCTTTACCCGTTGATAAACTTCGCAAGCACGTATGTAGTTGCGGACGAACTCATACTGGTGACCAGTAGAAGTCGCGACAGAGTGAGATAGATCTTCTCACATCCACGATGACCACTTTTTGGTACATCTTGGTACTAATACATGATGCGTAATCGCAAATCATTATGGGTGAGGATGACGACACGAGGTATGTCGCCAGCAATGGCTGTATACTACAATAAACCATTTTGTGTTGTATATCGACCTGTTGATGATCGTTACAATTTCGAGAATCCTTTTAAGAATTGTTGGGATGGTTTTCTAAGGCAATCCATTAACCCTTTAAGTGCCTTATCTTCTTGATAAGCGCTTCTAATGTCGTCGAGCAATGTTGACGACGGAACACTTATTGTTGCAACAGTGGCTTTATGCTCACTGTTAATTTGCGCAGCCGGCTCAAAATCGGGTCAGCGCGAAAGGGCATCAGCGACGACGTTAAGTCGTCCTGGTTTATACTCCACGGAGAAGTTATACTCCGCGAAGAAAGACAACCATCTCGCCATTCTTTGCGAAGGTGTGCCGTGCCTAAAGACGCATGGTCTGTGTATACAATGAACGGTCTATCTCCCAAGAGATATATTCTAAACTTAGCCAGTGCGTATTTCATGGCAAGGAGTTCCTTGTCATGCACTGAGTAGTTGCGTTCAGCTGGTTATGGCTGACGCGAACGATGATAGACGAAGCGCTCTGCGTCGTCTGTGTCATTCATTAACGCACAGCCGATTGCAAAATCTCTGGCGTCACAGACCACATGAAAAGGTCGGTCTTGGTCAGCAATCGCCAGGATTGGCGATTGCATCAATCTTTTCTTGATACCCTCGAAGGAGTGACAAACAACGTTCCATGACCACTATACATTTTCTTCAACAAAGAAGAAAGATAAATTGTCATTTCGGCTTAATTGCGTGAGTACTTGTGCAGGTACGCCGCTAAACCATGGAACCTTTTAAGTTACTTTGCATCAACTGGCACAGGCTAATCCGTGATCGCCTTGATCTTTTCTGGATCCGGGCGCACACCATGACTACCCACGATGCATGCACCCAAGAAGTTGTATTTCGCTTGCGGCAAATATTCACTTCTTGAGATTTACATACAACTTGTGCCTCCGCATAAGTGTAAGAACCTTTCGGACGTGGGTATGATGTACTTCAACATCCGACGTTCCGTTCATGGCTCTGCTATGAACGAAGACGTCATAAAAATAGCTCGGTGAAAATCCCGCACCTATCTCAACAGATTGGTTACACATCTGTTAAATGTCGCAGGGACATTCCTAAGTCTCTGTGGCATGACTAGCCACTGCCATAGCACACCGCTTGGGGTGCTTACTGCTGTAAACGGAATATCCTGTTCACGCATAAGGATCTGATAGAATTCATCCATCAGATCCATTGACAAAAAGATAGTACTCTTTGACATACCATCATTTATACGTCTTTTCGTGGTATCGGCGTTTGAGCCGGTACTGTTGCAGCGTTCAGTTTTTTGAATGCGTGCGCTAACTGCCATACTCCTGTTGCTTTACGCACACAGAAGGTTGGGGAGCTATGTGTAGAAGTTGATTCCCTTACATGGCCTGCTGCTAAGCGTGCTATATGAGGCCGATCGGCAAAGAATTTGTCGATCGCTATTACTTGTTCACGAGGCAATAGCCATTGCTTCATGACACAGTATTTCGAACCTGTGATTAAGTCGATTTCGTGTCGAGAGCCTTTTTTCCTTAGGCAACTCGAACGGTACTAATTCAGGGAAGACATCCTTAAATTTTATTAAATCGTTATATAAAAGGCTTGTCTTTAAAGACTCCCAGGACTAAGACGTAAAATGTTCAATCCAAGTCTTCTCATCGAGGACACTTTCGCCCATCGATAAGCTACGGCCACGTAGTTGTCATCTATGACAAGTACACAGATCTGCTTGACTTTGCCACTACGCAGATCACGCAAGAACCGTTTCGGTTCTAGTGTTGGCAATTGAGTTATCTCCGAAGTTAACTTTGGAGGCGCTAATAGATCAAGTGTTAAGCGCCTATACTTGATCCATTGTTTACTAAGACATCGGTTGTCTCTGTTTCTTCTTTGGAACTTATTTCGAAAGGTACCTGGGAACCTTTGACCACAGGTTTCCGGGGACTTATTCCCACAGAAATTATTTGGGAAGTATCCTTCCCAACTGCCTCTAGCTGTGGTTGCGCTACCACAGCGAGATCCTCTACGATCGATTCTCCAGTCGATCTAGGACTTTCGCACTGTCTCGTATTGGCTGGCGTCTTAAACTTTCTTGGATGTTGCTTCTTAAGCAAACATCTTTGTTTCGTACCTCGTAACTTATTCGAGTGGTCAAACTTCGACGCCGTCTGTGCCTGTGCACAGCCGTCGGTAGTTATGTTCACGTCACAATGGTGGACCTTTAATGCTGCGTGTGCTTGTGTACAGCCGTCGATTCCAACTTCACAGTGGAATGCGTTGTCGCACTGAGGTCTTGTGCAGTCGTGTAAACCACTGAATCACACATGAAGCCATCACATTCACTCGTAAGACACCCACACTTTTATGGACGCTTCAAGACGTTCATCAGATGGCCATCTGATGAACAAGTGGCAGGCATCATCACGGCTTGATGCTGCCAATTGATACATTGCTTGTACTTTCTAAGCCATGGTAATCCAAGGATGACATCAAATTTGTCATCCCAATCTAGTACGATGAAATTATCATCGTACTGTTTACCCTTTCAGTGTATTGGATACCAAGTACACGTTTCTCAACCGTTACAGATGCGCCTGTCGATAGCCGCACTGTCATCCTCGTGTTATGGATATCGCGCTCAATAAATTTGAGTCTGCGTTCTTCTAGCGATTGGCGTCTAATAAAATTTCTCAACGCCCACAATCAACCAGGGACTTAAGTGGCAGCTTATTTGACACTTTTATTTTCAGGGTGAAGAGGTTGACCTTATCCCCTGGGGCAGTTACACACAATGTTTGTGTGTGAGGAGCAACTTTCGTCAAAAGACTTGCAAATTCTTTCGACGTTGCTGGATCAGTAGAACGCTCCGCACCTAATTACTCCGACCGTTTTTTTTACGGTTCGCCTCGCCGTTGTGATTTCGCAACAGCGTCGGATCCGCGTCCTCCGCTATTCCTAGCGAGAGGTCGGTCTTCTCGCTCATTGATTTTAGGCACTGGCCGTGGGGCGCTGCACTCATATGCGTAGTGGCCATTCTTTGACAACGTTTACATTTCTGTAACCGATTGTAACTTGAAGAGCGGGATTTCGCGCTCTCTACAAACGAGAGATCCATGGGTTCTGGACCTCCGTTTTCTTCTACTCTCGGTGAACGATAAGCACTAGAGTGGACAAAAGCCTGCTTTAAGACTAGATTCCTCCTGTTCCGCTACAGAGATCGCTTGGTCTAGCACTCTAATTCTAGTTGGAACAGGTGGGTCATAACAGGACCGTCTGCAAACCCTTTAATAAACACAGTTACCAGTGTTTGTTCATCTTTTGGATGACTAAAGATACAACTGACCAGGCATCGTATATGTTGGGCATAAGCGCGGGTCACGCTTGCCCTGCTTCAAATCCAGGAGCTCGGCTCGAGCCCTGAATTCGGCACGTGGCGACTCAAATATTTGTCTGAGCCGGGTCTTAAAGCCTTTATACGACCAAACGACTAATGGGTCATAGAGCTTGAGCCACAAGGCCAAGATTTGGCACGTCCGGCTAAGTTGGACCTTCAAATTTCACTTTCGTCGCATCATCACTGATACGACCAGCTTCTATGGCGTCGTCAGACTCGATGAACCATCTCAAATAGGAGTCGTCTTCGACTGCCTTAAACTTAGATAATTCTATCTTCAAGCTTTCGATTCGACGCGAAGAGTTGGCCCATTAGCAGCATATACATGCTGCTGCCTCAACAATTCCAACTGTTGGGCCCTATCGAGTTCGTGTTAAATGAACTCGGCTATGGCCGCATGCTGTTCATCTCATTCGTTTGATCGCTCTCCATTCGAGGTCAGTCGAATGGCTAAAACCTATCACGCGTTGCGTGATAACCTTCTTGAGGGGCTTGGAAGCTCCCTTCTTCTTCATCGAACATGTCCATGTTGGATGGAACGTGCGTGGTCCGTTGAACGGACTACGAAGTGCTACCAGGTGTAAGGGGGCACCTATCACTAGTACTGTTCAGTACTAGTTAGCCTTACACTAATTACAGTGTAGGTAGGGTGCCTCGAAACTCACGTACACAAGAGTACAGAGGAAGGTTTCTAGGTAGCTAAGGGTCTTTAGCCACCAAAAGGTAATTTAATGGATTTAGAATAGGGGGAAAGTAAAACTGTAATAATATAATTAGTTTCCTACGTAACGACCTTCTATCTACTACTGAACTTGTTATATAAATATCTTACTAAGCGTGGCGCCTCCTTGCGCACCGCACAACCGTGTCTTGCAACGATTGGCGGGGTTGGTTTAGACTTAAACTAACTAATCAACAGAGCTAATATATTATGCATCAATAATACCAAATTTGGTATTATTGGAACTATTTAAGCCAAAATTATAATAAAGATAATAATTTTGCGCTTCTTTAATTATTTCCTCTCATAGGAAATAATATTCATTTTTATTCCTCTAATAGGAAATAATACTTATGTAACGGCACACCCCGTTTTAATCGAGGAGAATAGAGGGATAAAAAAACCAAGACAGCGAAAATATGCTTTAAGCGGCCGCTTGAAGCAAACTAAGTAATTTTGTAACACTTTTCCAGCTTATCAGAGCTCAAGGCTTAAAAAGGAGGAGAAACACTTTTTTATTTGAGATCCTATGCAAAGCAAAGATTTACTTTTTTAATTATGGGAATGCTTAATGTGGGCGGGCACGTCGTAACGCGGCCACGCTCTACTTGGACACACACCCTAGCACAGCTCGGAAGCGGTTAAACCAGCTTCTCTTGCGTGCAGTGAGGTAGTTGTGGTGGGCGCCTTAGCGACCTCACCCAAAGCACTAAGTACTCTAGTAAAGTGTCATCACGGAAGCGGTAATCCAGCTCTTCGTTCACACTTACTAAGTAGAAAGTAGTTTTAAGACTGATTTATGTTTAATCGCATTAAATATAAATACCTATTTTTACTAATCATAGTGTCATCTCTATAAATAACAGTAATACGTATTGCGAGCATATCTTTCTAGATATCTCGCGTAATGGATGACGCTAGGCATCATCCCTCCTAATGTGAATGCACCTATGGGCATCACATACACAAGGGTTGGTCACAAATGTGATCCAGTGGCTTAAATTACTTTATTTAAGTAATTGACCATCCCCTTAAGTACAACAAGTGTACTTAATGGGGAATGTGTAACATTAGGGCAACTTAAGCCCGTTACACCACCCTCCCCCCTTAAAGAACGAATTTACATTTTTTGAATTCGTCATAGAGGAGCGAAGAACTGCGAGCAGCTTTGCTCACCGCTAGCTCACTCAATCACTCTAGCGACCTGTATTCACATACACGGCGCCAAAGATGCCACCGAAAAGGGCCACGTTGGTGGGCCGTCTGCGAAGACTTCCCCTCAACCTCGCAATCAGCGCACGCGCCGCGTTTATTCGCCGGCCGCGTCAAATGCCTTAGTAGAAACGCCGACAGCTACTGCTGCTGTCGCGTTAACAGGGCTAAAGGATCCATCCCACTTTAACAGTGAGGATGTTGATCCGTCGCTCATTTTCGACTACAATAAGTCGACACCGTTGCCGTCACCTCATAGTAGTGATGCGGACAACGAGCTCATGAGGAAGGATGATGGCGCATTATTGCCCAT
>NC_090610.1:14976262-14981617 GCF_004359215.1 Bremia lactucae
ACTGTTATCGATGCGCCTGTCGCTAGACGCACCGTCATCCTCGTTGGAGGGATGTCGCGCTCAACATATTTGAGCCTACGACCCTCTAGTGACTGGCGACGAATAAAGTTATTCGACGCTCCGCAGTCCACTAGGGCTCTGAGTGACAAATTATTTGTCACTTTCAACTTCAAGGTGATGAGGGATACCTCATCACCAGGTGCAGAGACACATAATAATTGTGTGTCTGGAGCAACTTTAGTCAAGAGATTTGCAAATTCTCTTGAGGTTGCTGGATCAGTAGGGCGTTGCGCCTCTAATGACCCCGACTGTTTTTTGGCGGTCAGCTTCGCTGTTGCGATTTCGCAACAACATCGGACCCGCGACCGTTGCCCTTTTTGGCATACGGTCCAAAATTACGTTCAGTACCTTTCGGTGCTGGGCGTGGGGCAATACACTCATGAGCGTAGTGTCCCAATTTTTGGCAGCGATGGCATTTTTGCGATCGCTTATAGCTCGAAAAGCGAGGTTTCTCGCTTTCGACATAGGAAAGGTCCACGGGTTCTGGTCCTCCTAACTTGTGTCGTCTTGGAGGACGATATGATGACGAACTAGCTTGAGCCTGTCTCAAGCTAAAGTTTCTCCTGTTCCGAAACGGATATTGCTTCTTCAAGCGTATCCGATTCCAAGCGGAACAGGTGGGTCTTTACAAGACCATCCGTAAAACCTTGCATGAACACCGTAATCAACGTGTGTTCATGAATAGGGTTATTTGTTATACAACTCGCTAAGAGTCGTATGTGCTGGGCATATGCGTGAACATCACGCTTGCCTTGCTTGAGTTTCAGAAGCTCTGAACGAGCTCTGAACTCAGCCCTTGGTGGTTCAAACGTCTGTTTGAGTCGGGTTTTAAAAGCCTCTAGCGACCCAAAGACGCATCGGTCGCGCAACTTAAGGCCCAATGCCCAAGTTTTGGCACGACCTGCCAAATTTGATTGAGCGAATGCGACTTGCATTTGCTCGTCGACGATGTGACGTGCCCTTATGGCATCGTCCAACTCAACAAACTATCTCAAGAGGGAGTCTTCTTCGACTCCCCTATCAGGTTCGAGGTTTATCTCGTGCCCGATACCCCAATCTGCTGGTAGGCGGCTCGGCACTTCCTCTGGGAACACATCGCGATGTTTCCAGAGAACCTCAAAGAACGGACTGTATCACAAGGCATCCCAGCCTTAAGCAGCGAACCGCTTCTTTTTGTCCGTTTCTAGGACGCTCCTGTCCATTGTGGACGACGAGCAACAGTCCACCAAGTTCTCTTCTGAAACTGGTGCGACTATTTCGTGGATCTTTACTTCCTTTAATTCGTCAAGAAACAGATCCCACGACATCTCCGGGAGATTTACTATCTCCTCGACAGTTAAAGACTTGCCGGAGCACCTCAACTGAGGGTGCCCCCGCAATTTCGTCTTTGACGGCCTCGAACACCTCGTTTGAAGGCCCGTCCTCTTTATTAGAGACTGACCCAAAAATCACTTGTTTAGACAAGCCTTTGATTGTCCTAATCTGTCGGGTACTCGTTCTTCGAGTCACCACGACCTTTTTCTGGGAAGCGGGTGCCGTTGCAATCCTGGCTAACGCACCCCTTCCAACCGCACCAGGCTCTTGGCACTGTGCCAGTTTATGCGACGCATGACTTCTTGTCAGCTCGCCGTCTACTGCCACAGAGCTGAGAGCCTGTGCAGGACATTCGGACGCATGACTACTTGTCGTCGTCCTATTCACTAACTCAGTCTCCACGAGCTGGGTAGGAATTGGTGGCGTTTGACATCCCGTCAAAACACCCTCAACTGGGTTCGACACGACATCAGTTGCATACGCCTCTCGCAGGAGCACATCCTTTTCGGTGTCCTGCGTAGAGTTCGCAACTGTGAGTATGACCAGTCTATCCATAATTGGTGTTCTGTCAACCATGGCATGCCTAGGATGAGGTCAAACGGACTCTCCATTCCTAGCACTATGAACTTCTCTTTACAAGAGAAGTAACTAAAGCTGAAGGCGAGTTCTACCTGAACTCCCTCAGACTTAACAAGCGCGACATTCGCTAAACGAACGGTCGCCTCTTCTCGCTTGCCATCCTGGCAAAGCGACTCAAACATCGCTGGTCTCTTTCTTAGAGCCGCGAATTTCACAAAATTTTGTGATGCATCCGTATCCACTAGGAGGGTCGTCACCTGGTCATAGCCTCTTACATGAGCGCTATAGACCAGCAGGGTTGAGGTCTGAAATTTCGAGACCTCAGGGACTATGTTACTCATTTGTTCCACAACTCTGAATTTAGGAATAGCTTCAGAGTTCGCGTCAGTAGGGCATCCCGCCTCTACTGCGCTCCTGCATTTCTTTTGTAAAATGATGCCCTTGATAAATTACAAGGCAGAACTCATGCGTCTCGCACGCTTGTTCTTGCCACCACGTCTGCATTGCCGAACTTCATGGGAGTGGCATCTGACCTCTGGGCCGACGGCTTATACCAAGCTATGGCCCGGGCACTGTTGTAGGATTCCTCCTCAACCAAGGCAATTTGGATTGCCTCTTCCATCGTCGACGGCACCTTTCTGAAAAAGGCCTGTCGCGATAAGCCATGCCGTAGTCCGTTCATAAACGTGGGCACCTAATGTGTTCCGAAATCGGATCTACGGCAATGGACGCCGACAGCGAGCGCATCTCCGGCACATACTCTTGCAGAGATCGCTTCGCCTGTCGCGCTCCAAAGAAGCGCGCCTGAAGCAACACTTTGTATTCGGGGGCTGGTACATGGCGTGAATCTTTTTCTTAAAGATCGCCCATGTTAAGAACGCCTTTATGTCCGCCATAAGCGCCGAGTAATTCCACTTTGAGGCCTTAACACGCAGATGCGACATGGCTTACGACACCATCCGGCTGTCGTCCTCGATGAGCTGGGCGACACCGCATTTCTCCACGGCTAAAAGCTAGTGGACAATTGTGTGCGCCGCAGTTCCATCGAAGTTGAGCGGGTCCATCCGAATGGGCCTCGGCTGATGCGGCCGGGCGGAAGACATATCAACAGTCCTGTTGAGAGCCCGCTCCGAGCCTGCTCATGCCTCAGCTCATCCTGAGTCATAGTGACGGAGTTCGCCGCAGCATGGCCCTGTGCCTAGGACGCGGCCCTCCGCTGTTCGAGCACGAATGCTTCAAACTGCTCCAGCTGAGCAACATGTTGCTCAGGAGAACTACCCGGGAGCCTGGCCACGGCTTGTTCACCAAATCCCTGTGCCATAAGCCCTGCCACCTGTGCCCGATCGATATTGAGGCTCATCCTCAAGTACACACGCAGAGATGCGAGTCGTGGGAAGGATTTCAAGTGCTACCAAGTGTAGGCGGGCACGTTGTAACGCGGCCACGCTCTACTTAGACACACACCTTAGCACAGCGAGGAAGCGGTTTAACCTGCTTCACTTGCGTGCAGTGTGGTTGTTGTGGTGGGCGCGTCAGCGACCCCACCCAACACACTAAGTACTGTGATTAAGAGTCGTCACAGGAGCGGTAATCCGGCTTCTCGTGCGCACTTATCAAGTAGGAAGTAGTTTTCAGACTGATTTATATTTAATCGTATTAAATATAAAGACCTTTTTTACCAATTAAAATGTCATCTCTGTAGATAACACTTGATATGTATTGCGAGCGTATCTTTCTAGATACCTCGCGTAACGGATGACGCTAGCCGTCATCACGGATGACGCTGGGCGTCATCCCTCCTAATCTGAATGCACCCATGTGCATCACATCCACAAGGGTTGGTCACAAATGTGCACCACACCCGAGTGCTGGGTCTAATTACAATTATTTAGTAATTGACCATTCCCTTAAGTACACCAAATGTACTTCATGGGGACTGTGAAACATTAGAGCAACTTTAGCCCGTTACAGATGACGTATACGACGGACGTCTTCGAATCTCGGCGTGTTCTCATCTACGCTGATGACAACCTTCGAAGTCGTTTAGCTCACAAGTTCCACAACAGCCCAACTGGTGGTCATCTGTTTCGCATAAAGACGTTCGAGGCCATATCTCGCGTTGCATTCTGACCGCGAATGTATAAGTACATTCAAAAACAGGAACGCTCTTTTGAAACTTGCCGACGTGTGAAGCCTGCGCCGTCCTCATAAGCACCTTTGCGACCGTTTTCAACAGCCACGGATGCTTTGCGTTCAGTCAGCATGAATTTCAGTTTTGGTCTTCTGGTCGATTAACAAAAATTCACGGGCGTCTAATGTCCTTGTGACCGATTCATCAAAATGGTGTCTTTTGCCTCGTTCTACGCGCATGTTTCTGCGAAGAGAATCGCAGAACCTTCATCGATTTAATCACAAATCTGACAGAGTCCAACTTTTCAGCTCGCGACGGACGTTTCACCGCCGCTTTCTAGACTGAATTGTTTTAGCTCTTAGGCACCCGGTTGTTAATGTCCACGGCGGCACACCCTGAGACGGATGGCGTGTAAACAAAGTGCTACCAAATGTCTCGCACAATTACGCAACATCGTTCTCGTCGTGGAGTTTGTTTCTTCAAATTGAACAAATCACCATTACCGATGCCAAGCATGCGTCAACCGGGTTGACGCTATTTTTTTGTCGAAAACGCGAGGCATCATCGCGTTCTGGCGCTTCTTGCTCTATCAGTTCAAGATTATTCGGTCTTCAAGCTTGGTGGGAGACTATCTTCCGATGGTTTTGCGCCGAAACGTTTGATGATTGGTTATGCTCCAGACAAGGTTGCTGCCGATACACCCTGCGACGCTGATTTTGTAGCCAACGGCATAACCAGTTTTGACGCGATATATCCATTTTTGTCTCCTGTCGATAATTTTACGCTTTTAGAGCACATTTCGCCTCCTGTCGAGTCCGTTCAGCGGCCTCAATCGCAGCAGCCGCGCAATTACAAGCACTCTCGGCCACTTCCCAAGCGTCTAGAAGTCCGTATGTTGCTTCTTTGATTTTAACTCGAAGAAAGCGCAGCTCCTCGTTCAAATGATTGGGTACCCGTTTGTGTAAATCGACGCTCATCATCGCAGACCTTCCGCCGTGATGACTGGTCGATGCATCGTGTGCTCGACGCTGGATCGACAATTGTATCCTCGGTCACAAAGATTGCCGCTCTTGCTCGCCAGGTACCTAGTAGTGATTCGGCGCCCACGAATCCTC
Organism: Bremia lactucae; assembly: GCF_004359215.1. NCBI lineage: Eukaryota > Oomycota > Peronosporomycetes > Peronosporales > Peronosporaceae > Bremia > Bremia lactucae. The sequence continues at coordinate 14,981,462 of NC_090610.1, forward strand.
GAGCCGAGAAGCATAACAAAGTTCGTCGGTTGGGTAATTCGCCTGCTGACGATACGTGGAAGCCTCAAGGTGCACTGGCTCAGGATGTTCCCGACCAGTTGGTGCACAATGGGTCAAATGCGAAGACAAATAATGCGTCCGATGCTGATGCTCCCA
>NC_090610.1:14983272-14991099 GCF_004359215.1 Bremia lactucae
TTGTTGAACTCCATGGGAAAGTCAACTATCTTTTCCGCGTTGGATTTGAAGGATGGCTACTATCAGGTACTCATGAGAGAGTCCGATGTAGCCAAAACAGCAGTAAGCACCCCAAGCGGTATGCTTTGGGAGTGGCTTGTGATGCCCAAAGAATTGAAAAACGCACCAGCGGCATTTAACCGACTGGTTGCTCATGTGATGCGTCAGCACCGTGCCTTCGCGCCCCATTACTTTGACGATGTATTCGTGCATAATAGGGCCGAGGACGGGCTGAGCGCGATAGAGTCGCACAAGCGTCATATAGACGCTATGTTGCAGACTTTGAAGGACGCCCAATTGTAGTCAACTTGCAAAAGTGCGTCATGAGGGTCGCTGAGATACCTGTGCTCGGTTGCATCGAAGGTACACATGGTATACGCCCAGATCCAGACAAGGTAAAATCAGAAAAGGGATGGCCAATTCCACGGCATGGGAAGGATTTGCGCCAATTTCTAGGGCTCGTTAATTACTTGCATAAATATCGCAAGAATTATGCTGAGCAAACTAAACCATTATCTGATCTTTTTAAAAAGGACGCAGAATGGGTTTGGTTCAAAGAACAAGATGATGCGTTCACATCAGTGAAGCAGTCTCTTGTGGAGGCACCGGTCGTGGCATTGCCAGCGTGGAACTTCGAATCAAAGACGAGGACGCCGATGGAGAACGCTACACGCGTCTTAAGGAGCAGCATATTTCCGTAAGTGGCTGGGCCTAGCCATTCTTAGTTGGATAGTGAAAGTTTCAGGCGATTTATGGTTTTCTATATAGGTTTCGCAGGACCAGTTACGCTGTTTCTAAGACTGGTATAAAGAACAAATACATAGTAAAGTGCGTTGATGATTTTCCTCGATCCTGTCCTCCCGTAAGGAACTTGCCTCAAATGCCTACGCTAATAACGCATCTATAGACTACAATTCACCATGCAAAGTTTGCGTAGATTTTGAGCTTGAGCTCATCCCGCTTCACTACTTACACAAGCACCGCAAATACACTTTTTTATGGCTCGGTCATTGTCTAATTTCTTTTAGAAGGATACGGATTGGCTCTGGACTAGCACCGAAAAGCGGTACAGGATAGCCGCATCCATGCTCCGATTTTGGCTCTGCTTAATCTTATCGTTCTTTCAGCATCGAATGGGACGCATCTGACTTTGCCATAGGTAGGGGTAATTTTAAACAGATGTAAATGGACGATAACGTGTCATTCTGCTTGAATTTAGGCAACTCAAAGCTGCCGAAAATATCTACCCCATCCATGGCAAGGAGGAGCTACTTGCCATGAAGTATGCTCTTGTCAAGTTCAGAGTTCACCTGCGTTTGCACATGCGAATTGTGACAACGGGCTAAACCCTCGGCTCATGCAACTACACCAATTGCTACTTTGCCGCCCGTGTTGATAATCTATCCGCATGAATTTGTGTTTAGCCTACCGAAAGATTCGGAAGGCAAAACGGGCATCGGGGTCTTTGTTAACCGATTGAGCAAAATGGCTCGCTTAGCGGCTGTGGCGAATACCATTGACGGTGAAGGCATTGCCAAGCTATTCATTGATCGCCGGGTAATTAAGCACTGGAACTGGGACCGGGAGGTACATGGATCGATACCCACGAAGGGTGGTACGATCATACATCGCCGGAGATAGGCTAATAAGCAAACAAGAAACCATCCAATCGATGGCCGCCCTACATACCCTCACCCGAGGTGTTTTGGATACTTGGGTTTGAGGAGGGCCTTCAGCAAAAATTTCCCATACTGCAATGAGGGGTGCGGGTTCCAAGAAAGGGAACTTCGTCAAAATTAAATCTCATTGATCGCGGGTTTAGACAAAACAGTTGTACTAGTGGTAATTTTCTCCCATAGGGACCCCCGGACCCCGTTTCCCGGGTACGTTCTGGAAGTCGACCTTTGGAGTGCTAGGCATCTGATTGAATATGTCCACAGCGGACCATTTGCAGACCGATGGTATGGCTGAACGTGTTTATCGCGTCATTAAAGATGTTCCGAGCAGTGTGTGTGCTGAGACACTAAAGCGGACGAAATATCGCTAGAGCTTTTGTTGCTTTAAAGGACGAGGAGCAACTTCTTCGTGAGAAAATTGTTGAGCTGAGAGTACTCGACGCGGTCAAAAATTGTCAACGTTAAAGCCTCAACAACCTCGTTTAGAGAGTCAGCAGGTCAATAGCAGTATTTGGTGAAGTGGCTTGGGTACTCGCCACTTCGGCAAGATTGCCCTTACGCCGTTTACCTTTTTGAGCGACATGCTCGAGGTCAACTAGCATCAAAATACGCCACTAGTATAGGTGAAAATGGATGCATCCTCGTCGTTAATGTGGCTAGGATAGACGGATGCATGTGCACCATTAGCATTATTGTGCTGGCTATGCTTATACTCGTATCTTGGCCGATACGTCACACTATACTGGCCTTTCCCTATTAACTTCTCGAAATTAAAGCGAAGTTTTCGTTCGAGACGATGTCGGCCGCGTCATTCGGTTTTTCAAGAGACCAAATACTTCAAACGACGAGCCCGATAGAGCCCATCGATTGAAAAAAACTTTGTTGTCGTTTTCCGATTCGTTCGGATGAAAACCGATCGAAATTATCCTCATCGAGGACACAAAGGCCCCAAGCGCTTGATTAAGCAGACGCGTCAAATACTGAGGTGGCGTCATAATTAGTGAAGCAAGGCATTGCTATCGGAGAGCGTACTATGGTATTTTTACTTCAGCAGATTCTTGTAATGATGGGACAGCCTCAAGGCCAACATAACCCTCAACATTACAAGTCATACTATTTACAAAAGTATACAGCTATTCGTTATTATCAATCTGTGACGTTACAGACGCCTCGCATCTTGCAGTACCCGACTTATGTTTCTGCTGTCTCGATGCCGAGACTGTACACCTTACAAAGGGTCGGGAAATTCATGTTCTCGAGTTTAATAGTTTCTTTAGCCTTTTTTGGCTCTATATGAGAGCCAGTGTCCGTTTCGACATCCAATGAAGACTATTTGAATAAAATTCAACGTTCAGTGAACGTTTACGTGTCACTACACATGCAATAAACGGGTCTAACCCGGAATGCTTTCGCGTATCGCCAACATTATCTCAACTAACACTCTTGTGGAACTCCCTCGATAGACCTCACTGGGTAAATTTAGACGTGGGCATCCAAGGAATGAATCGGCCATAGGCCCAAAACGCTTTCAACAGTGATTCGTTTTCACAACGAGTATCGCTCAACGAAGTGCGCGTGATATCACTGACTTTCAATGAGCTACGTTTAAGACCAATGTTTTTAGCATTGAAGATGACTAGCTTAGCCATTCCAATGTTCAGCACACAGACGGTCTTCGTCTGTGCTCGCGCCAATAGCGCTTTTGTTTTTCAGCAAAGGTAGGCTCATTAAAGACAAAGCTTCGCTTGTAATTGTGCGCATTGTGCCTAAGGCCTTCAATTTCCTATTAATTCATCGATTATGGCGCTCAAGTTAGGCCATACTAAGGATGAGATCATATCGCGAATTACAATCGAAAACAAAAGAGCGTTCCATACTGTCAAAGTCTAAAAGCTTGAAAAGTAAGTTCAATTGAGCTTTAGGCACGGTGACACGAAATCCAGTCGCGAAGCGAACATGTTCGAAACACCTTCATGCGCTTTGAGCGCAACAGCTTATCGCTAATTCCCCTTCAAGAGAGTCGTCGAGTATGATTGCAAGACGCTCCTGAGTCAACAGAATTGACCATGCTTGTAAAGGCCCTTCACAGTCGCCTCTGCGACTAGCAAGCCAGGCTTGTATTCACGCCCCGTGTCATTAAATTCCGGGCTCTTTGGGGCTACACCTGTTATTTCTCACCTCCTATGTTTCAACAGGGTCTAACTATTCCTCAGTAGAGCGCTTCGCCCCTCCTGAGTTCTTGCATTTTCTCGCACCGTTCCAGATTTCTGGTATGAGATAGGGCTGAACTCTTTCGAGCTTTGCGCAACGGACAAACCGGACGCAAGTTTCTCGTATTACCGCACATCTACAGATGTTTCGTTGCTGGTAGTTTAAAGCTCCGCTTCTTCCTTAGCGAGGCTGAGGTCCATGGGTTCCAGCCTCTTAGACGAAACCGATGTGTGTCGAAGATCTAAAATGGTGCCTCTGCATACCAGCGCGAGAAGACTTAGTTTAACTCAGCCGTTACGTATTGTCAACGGCCATTTCAGGCAAAGCAGGAGGACCCGGAAACTTCCGTTCTGGCCACACACACACAAAGACCTTCCATATGATTACCAGAACCACCTCTCGTGTTCGGTCAAGCTGCATAGCAGCGACAAGACTTTGCAGCTCGTGGACATAGTCTGATACGTATTTTTACTCTGACAGGAATATAAGAAGCGAGGACGTACGCGATAAACTTAATTTGGCGGTGCAAATTACGCGAAACAATTGGTGTTTTAGCTTGTCCCTCGTGAAAGTGCAACGTCTATAGACGTGTTGTAGGTGATAGCCCATTCTCTGTGTCTGTTGCTGAGTTTGAAGATGGCCAAATTAAAGCGCTGTTGTTCTGTTCAAATCATAGTCGAGTTTATGGCCATTTCCACCTCTAAAGAAGGAGAGTTTCGCTCTCTTTGCCCTCATATGTCGTAATACCCAAGATAAGGGGGCAAATCCTACGCTTAAATCAACTTGCTGTTGCTTTGATTAAGTCATAGCCGAATCATGGCCATTTTCACCATTAAAGAAGGAGCGTTTCGCCCTCTTTTTCCTAAATGTCGTAACGTCCAAGATAAGAGGGCAAGCCCTAGGCTCAAATCAACTCGCTGTTGCTCTGCTTAAATCATAGCCGAGTTCGTGGCCGGTTACACCTCGAAGGAGAGTTTCACCTTCTTTGCCCTCGTATGTTGTAACACCCAAAGTAAGACGGCAAGCCCTAGGCTTATGATCAAGAACAAGAATGTACCGAGTTGGCATAGATGCCGGTAAGTGGTCATGAACTTGTAAATACGTTTGGACACAAACTAAATAAGGGCTTTTGGCCCCTGCACCGTGCACATCCGGATCCTGATCCAGGGTATGGTCCTTTTGCTCGGGCGAAACAAGGCTTTAATCTTTTAAAACGCTGACGTTTAGCCTCTGAGGGGTTTAGAAATGATTTCGTCCTCACATAAGATTTAAAGGGGTGAGAGCCCATTACCGTCTTACACTACAAAGTTTTGATGAAGCACTCTTTTTATGAGGGAAATGGACAGGGATCAGCCTCACGAGACAACCGATGCAATTTATACCTTGCACCGGTTGAAGTTCCTTTCTCAAACTTAACGCGAATCGCGTTAATTCTTTGAAGCCAGGCTTCGTGTTCAATGTATTTGACATTGCGAATAAACGCGCTTCAGGCTTGCATCCGCGATATTTTATCTCGCTTGTTGTTGCCACTATACCATCGTTGCTTAAGAAAAGCATCGAGATAAGAATCTTTCTCAGCGCGAAAGTTCTTCGTGCTGGGATCAAAGCCCCGTAGCTTTGTCGCATAAAATAAAGGATAATTATTTTGAGGAGAAGTCTTTCCCGACAAGCTACTAACTAGCCGTTTCGGCAAATACTACGGCCTTTTCTCAGGGGTAAGACGAGACATTTTAGTGTCTGCACTCCCCTGAGTGGTACCAACTGAAGCAGGGGTATCACAAGAGCTTTTAATACGATGGCTTACGCTATCGTCATCACCAAGCACAGAAAAATGTGCAGGTGACGGAACGGGAGACGGTGCTGGCGATGACGAATCATCCTCATCGTCGGAACCAAACATGCTAAAGCGAATCCTATTAGCACGTTCACCCGATTGAACCCCCTCATTCTAAGGCTTATAGTCAGCTGCCTGACGATGATCATGCGACTGTTTGCTCTCTTCGAGTCTGCCATTTCATCCGACTCGCATTCGTAGTCGACCTCCAAAGAGGAGTCGCATTCACGTGGTGAATCACCACGCGCACCCCAACATCTAGTGTTGCTGGAGAAGATGATACTACGGCAAACAAAACGTCTGCCGCAAGAGACAATAATGCGTCGCATGCGGCTGCATGAACCGCAGCCGAAGGCGCCGCACTTTTCGCATACTGCATGGACTTCTTAATCATGCGATTGAAATTTAAAAATGATCATTCTGACCAATCAACATCGTTTTTAATTAAGTGGTCTTATCATAACCACTCTATTTAACGACAATCAGAGTGATTGTCGTTTAAGGGAGGGGTGATGTCACGGGGTGTGTCGTTACATGAAATTAACACTTAAAGGATGTGAATTACTATATTATCGAAAAGGAAGAGAATTTTGGAGAACATTACTTTACGTATATTATCGAAAAGGAAGAGAATTTTGGAGAACATTACTTTACATAGTAATATTCGGAAAGCTTATCCATTGGTAGATATATGCCATTATTATTGCTTGCTCCGCGGTTCAGTCAGCACTGGGTTGCGCGCAAAGCGAGAGACAGATAAGACTTATTACATGTTTTGTATTAGTATATAATTAAGTTAGTATTTAATAAATAGAAACATAAGATTTAAATTATATTAAGTACAGTTACTTTTAACCCTCTTTAAAGCAAGTGTTTTAAAGAGAGTCTCCCTCTGCGCGTACTAGTGTACGTGAAGTGACGTGAGGCACCACTCTCACTGAAGCAGTGCGAAGTGGACTTGTACTGAAGAGTTCTCAGACTGATTTATATTTAATTATATTGAATATAAATTTCTATTTTGACCAATCTTAAGATGTCATCGCTGTAGTTAGATACTAATATGTATTGCTAGCGTATTTTTCTGGATACCTCGCTGGCTAGCGCAGCGACCATGAATGAGAGCACTGCCCATAGAGGTGCAGATGCTTAATTGTTGGGTGAAACCTCAACGTCTTATGCTTAGATTATTATCCATAATGGTTCTGACGTAGAGGAGCATGGGCCTAAAGCTACGCCGACGACACGTGAACGTGCTCAGTCGGCGTCACTAGCCAGTCGTATCGAACGTGGCTTTGTGACGGGTGGCGTACCACTCATGCTTTCTCCGACTCAGTGGCTTCGTGCCAACGGGCCTAGAGCGTCGCTCCTAGAGCCCCCTTTTGTAAACACTCATAAATATTATGGCGCCTATAAATCTTGAAAGGCTCACGAAAAATCGCTTGGCCGGATTTCCCCGATTTCGGTCGTGTTGCGTTCAAGTGAAACGCACGAACAATACGAGGCGAAATTTACGCGCCGCTTCCATCCGCATTCCGATGCGATCAAACAGCGGTCGCAGCGTATTAATTTCGCCCGCTTGCGTATGAAATAAATCATGGGCGGTACTGTACTCCCTGTTTCTTCTCACAACGCTTTTTCTGCTAGTCCATTTGATACTAACAGAGAGGTCTCAGCTGGTGCTCCTTTTAATAGGTAGACACCAAGCCGGGAACATCAATACGTAGGGTATCGATCGGTTCCCAAGAGTCAAAACTCTTCGGGTAACCTTTCCATTGGACGAGATCTGGTACCCTTGCGTCACGGAGCGGTGGGCAAGCAACCTTCCAACAAGGAAGCGTTGATTCCCACCCGCATCCATTAGTGCCGGTGGCGCCCGATAGGAGCGGCGATCTCGCCCACCTAATCGCGGCTGCCTTACCTTCGTCCGTTCAGTCGCATGCGTTAAGCGCTGACGAACGACGTATTGCAGATCTCGAGGGTCAAGTCTCACGACTGACCTCGGATCTCGTTGATGTCCGAGCGAAGGCTCGTCAGGGTTATGAACGCCTGAAGACTCGCTTGGACCTT
>NC_090610.1:14994391-15008288 GCF_004359215.1 Bremia lactucae
CGGTCAACGCCGTCGTCATCCTTCTGCATGAGCGCGCTGCCGATTGCAAAATTACTTGCATCGCAGACGACGCTAAAGGGCTTATCCGCGTCTGGCAATGCCAAGACCGGTGCCTCTACAAGAGATTGCTTCACTGATGTGAACGCATCTTCTTGTTCTTTTAACCAAACCCATTCTGTGTCCTTTTTAAGGAGATCAGATAATGGTTTAGTTTGCTCCGCATAATTCTTGCTATACTTATGCAAGTAATTAGCGAGCCCTAGGAATTGGCGCAAATCCTTCACATGCCGTGGGATTGGCCATTCCTTTACTGATTTTACCTTGTCTGGGTCTGCTCGTACACCATGTGTACCAACGATGCAGCCCAGTACAGGTATCTCAGGGACCCCTATGACGCACTTTTGCAAGTTGACGTACAATTGGGCGTCCTTTAAAAGTCTGCAACACAGCGTCTAAATGACTCTTGTGCGACTCTATTGCGCTCAGCCCGTCCTCGGCCCTACTATGCACGAATACATCGTCAAAGTAATGAGGCGCGAAGGCACGGTGCTGACCAATCACGTGAGCCACCACACGGTTAAATGTCGCTGGTGCGTTTTCAATTCTTGGGGCATCGCAAGCACTCCCAAATCATACGCTTGAGTGCTTACTGCCGTTTTGGCTACATCGGACTCTCTCATGGGTACCTGATAGTAGCCATCCTTCAAATCCAACGCGGAAAAGATAGTTGACTTTCCCATGGAGTTCAACAAAACATCTTTCCGCGGGATTGGCTTTTGCGCCGGTATGGTCGCCGTGTTCAGCTTATTGTAAGCATGAACCACGCGCCATCCACCTGTGGCTTTACGCACACAAAAGGTCGGGCTGCAGTGAGGCGATTTGCTCTCACACACATGTCTCGCCTTGACTCGCTCGTCAAAGAACTCATCGATATAATCGACTTGTTCTTCCGGCACCGGCCATTGCCTGGTCACACAATACTTGGTGCCAGGTTCGAGGTCTATCTCGTGCCCGATGCCCCTATCTGCCAATAGGCGGCTCCGCATTTCTTCTGGGAGCACATCGCGATGTTTCCACAGAACCTCAAAGAACGGACTGTCTCTCAAGACATCTCAGCCTTGAGCAGCGAACCGTTTCTTGTTGTCCGTTTCTAGGACGCTCTCGTCCATTGTGGACGACGAGCAACAATCCACCAAGCTCTCTTCTGGAACTGGTGTGACTATTTCGCGGATCTTTCCTTCCTTTTATTCGGCAAGGAGCAGATCCCACGACATCTCCGGGAGATTTACTATCTCCTCGACAGATTTAAAGACTTGCCGGAGCACCTCAGCCTCCGCGATTTCGTCTTTGACGGCCTCGAACACCTCGTTCGAAGGCCCGTCCTCTTGAAGAGGAACTGATCCAAAGGTCACTCGTTTAGACGTGCTTATTGTCGGGTACTCGTTCTTCGAGTCACCACGACCTTCGACTGGGAAGCGGGTGCTGTTGCCCCCCTGGCTGACACCCCCTTCCAAACGTACCAGGCGCTAGGCACTGTGCCGGTTCTTGCGACGCTAGACTTCCTGTCAGCTCGCTGTCTACTGCCACAGGCTCTCGGCTCTGTGCAGGACTATGGGACACATGACTACTTGTCATTGCCCTTTTCACTAACCCAGTCTCTACGAGCTGGGTAGGAAATGGTGACGTTTGACATCCCGTCAACGCACCCTCAGCTGTGTACAACACGACATCAGCTGCATACGCTTCTCGCAAGAGCACATATTTTCTGGTGTCCTGCGTAGAGTCCGCAACTATGTGTGTACGCGAGTCTATCCATAATTGGTGTTTTTCCAACAATGGCCTTCCTAGGATAAGGTCATACGGACTCTTCATACCTGCGCTGTCGACTTTTCTTTACAAAAGAACCCACTTAAATTGAAGGCGATTCTTCTTGAACTCACTCAGACATTACGAGCACGCCGTTAGCTAAACGAACGGTCGCATCTTCTCGCTTGCCATCCTGGCAAAGCGACTTAAACAACGCCGGTTTCTTTCTTAGAGCCGCGAGTTTTACAAAATTATTGATGCATTCAAATCCACGAGGAGGGTTTTCACCTGGTCATTGCCACTTACATGAGCGCTATAGACCAGCAGGGTTGAGGTCCGAAATTTCGAGACCTTAGTGACTATGCTGCCCATTTGTTCGAAAACTCTGAGCTTAGGGTACCTTCAGAGTCCGCGTCAGTAGGGCCTCCCGCCCTTACTGCGCTCCGTTATTTCCCGACCCATCAATTGTCGATTCAGAACTCATGCAGTTGGCTGAGCACATGGCGCAGGGACTTGGTGAACAAGCCCTGATTAGGCTCATGGGAAATCTTTCTGAGCAAGATGTTGCTCATTTAAAGCAGATTGAGACGTTTGTGCTCGGACAGCGAAGCGTCGCGTCCAAGGCACAGAGCTATGCTGCGGTGGAGTCCGTCAACCAGACCCAAATTGAGCTGAGGCGTGAGCAGGCTCGGAGCGAGGCTTTCAACAGGACTGTTGAGATGCTTCCCGCCCAGCAGCATCAGCCGAGACCCATTCGGATGGACCCGCCCAAGTTCATGGAACTGCAGCGCACACGATTGTCCACGTGGAAGGATTTCAAGTGCTACCAAGTGTAGGCGGGCAAGTTTTAATGCGGCCACACTCTACTTAAGCGCACCCCTGAGCACAGCAAGAAAGCGGTTTGACCGTCTTCCCTCACGTGCAGTGAGAATGATGGTGGTGCCTGAGCGACAACACCTAACGAACTAAGTGCCTTAGTTTTAGTTACGTCACTTAAGCGGTAATCTGGCCCCACGTGCGCACTTGTGAACTAGGAAGTAGTTCTCAGACTGATTTATATTTAATTGTATTGAATTTAAATTCCTATTTTAACCAATCCTAAAATGCCATCGCTGTAGATTGACACTAATATATATTGCGAGCGTATCTTCCTGAGTACGTCGCGTAACGGATGACGCTAGCCGTCATCCCCGCTTATGTGAATGCCCTCAGGGACATAACATACACAAGGGTGGGTTCACAATGTGAAGCACACCGAAGAGGTAGGTACAATTTCATCACTTAAGCAAGTGACCATACCCTTAAGCGCACAAGGTGTACTTGAATGGGCTTGTGTAACATTTGGCAACTTTAGCCCGTTACAAAGTTATAAGTAGATAAAAGTCTTAGCTACTAAAGGTCGATACTAGGAAGGCTTAGGGTAGGGTAAAAGGCAAAACTGCATTAATATATTTGTAAAGGGGTGTACAGTTACACGAATATTATTTCCAATAAAAGGAATAATAAATGTTATTTCCAACAAGAGGAATAATAAATGTTTTTTCCAATAAGAGGAATAATAAACATTATTTCCAATAAGAAGAATTATAAATATTATTTCCAATAAAAGGAATTATGAATACTATGTTCTATGAAGGAATAAGCAAAGAAGTACAAATAATTATCTTTATTAATCATTTGACTTAATAGTTTCAATATTACCAAACTTGGTAATATTGATGCAATAAGACATGAATTTTATTGATTGGTTGATTGAAGTTAAAGCAACCCCGCCAATCGTAACAAGACATGATTAGGCGGTGCGCAAGGAGGCGCTTTACATAGTAAGTTTTTGATGTTTAAAAAAAATCAGTCGATAGAAAATCTTTACGTAGGAACTTATATAACAATTTGGTTTTACCTTTCTCGATACTAAAGCCTTAGTATCGACATCTTGTAGCTAAGCCTTCTTAGCTACTTGAAACCTTCCTCTGCACGTCAGTGTGCGTGAAGTAATCGAGGCACCTCATATTAATGGCAGTGTAAGCTGACTTGTTCCGTTGTCAGTACTAGCAAAAGGTGCCCGTTCCACCCGGTAGCACATCATAGTCCGTTCAACAGCCCACGCATGATCCATTTAACATGTACATCTTAGTTGAAGAAGGAGAGAGCTTCCTAGCCCCTCCAGAAGGCTTCCACGCAACGCGTGAAAGGTTCACCCATTTGAGGGACCTTGAATGGAGAACGGTCGAAGGTATGGGTTCGGCTGTCGGCGGGCCAGCCTTCAGCGCCATGTCGTTTTCTCTACAAAGAGTCGACCAACATGCGGCTATAGCCGAGCTCATATCACATGAAATCGACGGGATCCACGAAAAAGAAGCCTTGCTTCACCAGCAAGGCTCTCAACACGCCGAGGTGTTTGAGAGAAACAGGGTGATCAAGAGCTAGAACTGTTGAGGCAGCAGCATTACTATGCGTTTAGCGAACCGACACTTTCGCGTCTACCCAAAAGCTCAAAGATCGAAATCTCTAAGTATAAAGCAGTCAAAGACGACTACCTTTTACTATGGTTCGTCGAATTAGACGTCGCTTTAAAGCTCGCCCGATCGATGTCGATGCGACGAAAGTGAAATCTGGCATGTTTAGCTTAGCCGCACGTGCCAAATATTAGGTTTTAGGCTCAAGCTTCACGACCTATATGTGTTTAGGTCGTACGAGTTCTTTGAGACCCGGCATAGGCAAACCTTTAGCCGCCACGTGCTAAATTCAGGGCTCGAGCAGAGCTCCTAGATTAAAGTACTTTTAGGGGCCCTCCTATGAAATGGTTCTTCGCAGCTCATCGATGGACGAAGTGTCACCGGTAAAAGGCTCGAATTGAACGTTCTTACGTCCCGATCCTGGGAGTCTTCGAAGCCAAATCCTTTATATAAGGATATGATCGAATAAAGTTTAGGTCTTTGAAGAGACATCTTATTTATAAGGATATGGTCGAATTCAAGGATGTATTCCGTCCATACGGTGTGAGTTGCCTAAGGGTAAAGACACTCGACACGAAACCGACCTGATACCAGGTTCTGTGTCATGGAGCGGTGGCCACTGCCTTGCGAACAATTATTAGCGATCGACAAGTTATTTGCCGATCGCTTAGCAGCGGGCCATGTGAGATAGTCAACCCCTTCACATAGCTCTCCGACCTTTTGTGTGGGTTTGGCAACATGAGAGTGGCGAGTTCCTAAGTTTAATAAATTGAACGCAGCAATAGTTCCGGCTCAAAAATACCACGAAAAGACGTAAGTATTGACGGTATGTCAGAGAGTACCATCTTTTTGTCAATGGATCTGATGAATAAACCCTATCGGATCCACATGCGTAAACAGGATATCCCGATTACAGCAGTAGGCACCCCAAGCATAAATAGCTATTATGCAACGAGGGCTTTGTAATGCCCCCGCAACATTCAACAAATGAGTAACTATTCTGTTGAGATCGGAGCAGTATTTCGCACCAAGTTTTCTTATGCCGTGTTCGTTCATGGCTCTGCCATGAACGAAACGTCGGACGCTAAATTACATCGTACCCACATCCGAAAGGTTCTTACAGTTATGCGTAAGCATAAGTGTGTACAAATCTCAAGAAGTTTATATTTGCTGCAAGCGAAATACCACTTCTTGGGTGCATCGTGGGTAATTATGGTGTACGCCCTGATCCGGAAAATATCAAGGCGATCACCGACTGGCCTGTGCCAGTCGATGTAAAGGGACTTCGAAAGTTTCTCGGCTTAGTGGCGTAATAACACAAGTTTTCCCGAACTATGCGGAAATGACAGTACATATTTCTTCTTTAAAGAAGAAAAATGTAAAGTCGTCACGGAATACTGATTGTCAGCGCTCCTTTGAAGGTATCAAGCAAAGCTTGATGTAACAACCAATCGTAGCTATTGCAGACTAAGACAGACCATTATATGTGGCCCTTTGAATAAGAGTGGATATACGTGGATTGTAACGGGGTGTATCGTAACATGAAATTAACACTTAGAGGTTGTTAATTAATATCTTATCTAAAAGGTAGATAATATTTGGAGATATTACTTTATATAGTAATGTTCAAAATTCTTATCCATAAATAGGTATAGAGCATTATATCTATTTATTTCGCAGACTTATCAGCTGTCGAGATAAACAAAAGATAGATACAGATAAGATAGATAAGAACTCAATTGCATGTTTGGTATTAGATTCTAATTAGGTTAGCATTTACAAGATAGAAAGAGAGATACTTAATTATATTAATACAGTTTTCATTTTACCCTCTTTAAGCTAGTTACCTTAAAGAGAAGTCTTCTTCTGCACGTACTAGTGTAGGTGAAATAACGTAAGGCACCACTCGCAACTGAAGCACTGCGAAGTGGACTTGTACTGAAACAGTACAAGTCGTAGTGCCCCGTTACACATGGTAGCACTTTGTAGTCCGTCCAAGGACCACATTTTCCACACCTAACATGGACATGTTAGATGATAGTGGGAATACGCATCACGTTTTTTCGCGTGAAAGCTACTCCTTGCTAAGTGATATAGAAAGGAGTGCGGTCGAACGAATGAGTTCGACCGTAGGAAACCATGCAATCTTGGCAATGCTGTCCAATTTTGACAGAGATGCCCTCTATTCAACCATCGCCAAGTTCATACAACATAAACTTGACGAGATGAAGGAAAAAGTAGCCTTGCTGAATCAGCAAGGCTCTCAACAGGCAGAACTGTTGAGGTTACAACAGGTACAGACCCCTGTACCTGGGACGACGCAAACGCGTCGTCCCGGAACTTTAAAGATTGACATCTCTACGTATAGGGGAGTCGAAGAAGACACCCTCTTTGAGATGGTTTGTCGAGTTGGACGATGCCATAAGGGCACGTCACATCATCGACGAGCAAATGCAAGTCGCATTTGCCCAAATCAATTTGGCAGGTCGTGCCAAAAACTTGGGCATTGGGCCTTAAGTTGCGCGACCCATACGTTTTTGGGTCGCTAGAGGCTTTTAAAACCCGGCTCAAACAGACGTTTGAACCACCAAGGGCTGAGTTCAGAGCTCGTTCAGAGCTTCTGAAACTCAAGCAAGGCAAGCGTGATGTTCACGCATATGCCCAGCACATACGACTCTTAGCGAGTTGTATTACAAATAACCTTGTTCATGAACACACGTTAATTACGGTGTTCATGCAAGGTCTTACGGATGGTCCCGTAAAGACCCACCTGTTCCGCTTGGAACTGGATACGCTTGTAGAAACAAAATCCGTTGCGGAACAAGGGAACTTTAGCTCGAGACAGGCTCAAGCTAGTTCGTCATCATATCGTCCTCCAAGACGACACGAGTTTGGAGGTCCAGAACCTATGAACCTCTCTTATATCGAAAGTGAGAAACCTCGCTTTTCGAACAATAAGCAATTTAAGAAATGCAATCGCTGTCAAAGTTAGGCCACTACGCTCATGAGTGTAGTGCCCCACGCCCAGCACCGAAAGGTACTGAACGTAATTTTGGACCGTGTGCCAAAAAGGGCAACGGTCGCGGGTCCGACGTTGTTGCGAAATCCCAACAGCGAGGCGGACCGCCAAAATCGGTCGAGGTCAGTAGGGGCGCAACGCCCTACTGATCCAGCAACCTCAAGAGAATTTGCAAATCTCTTGACAAAAGTTGCTCCAGACATCGATCCGTAAATATGTCTGTTAAGTTTTCATCAGATGGCTATCTTATGAGCGTTCTGGAGCGTCCACAAGCGTGTGGATGTAACTACGACTGAGTGCGATGGCCTCACTTGTGGTACGGTCGTTAGCACGACTGCACAAGATCACAGTGGGATTATAAAATCGCACTATGGTGCCATCTGCCGGCGGCTGTGAGAATGCACAGGCAGCGCCGAATGTCCACCACTCGAATAAGTCAAGAAGATTGAGACATGAATATACGCCTAGCGAGCGACATTCAAGTAATATACCGATTGTCAAAAAGGGCCAACACGATGATTCAAGGTCAAGAAGAGAGTCGGTCGTAGAGGAACCGACTGTGATAGCGCAATCACAGTCGGAGGGCGTTGACGGAATAAGTCCCCACGTTCTTGAGAAATTTTTTTCCTCAAATAGTTAATGCTGAAGTGACTAGACTTCAGCATCCCGAGGGATTAATCCCTCAGCAGCCTGTGGATAAATTCCACGATGAAACCGAGACATTGTATGTCTTGATTAATGACGGATCAAGAGTAGGCGCTTATACTCTTGATCTGTATGCGCCTCCAAAGTTAACTTCGGAGATAACTCAATTAAAAACCCTGGAACCCAAACGGTTCTTGAGAGATCTGCAGGGTGGTAAAATCAAGCAGATCTGCGTACTCGTCACAGAGGACGAATAAGTATCCGATACGCGGTCAGCGGTAACTTTTTGCAAAGAACGAACGAATTCTCAGCAGCTCATCGATGGACGAAAGTGTCCTCGATGTGAAGACTCGGAATGAGAGATATACTACTCAATCCTGGAAGTCACTTAAGACAAGCCCTTTACAAGGATTTAATTGAATTCAGGGATGTATTCCCTGAAACAGTTTCATGCGAGTTGCCTGAGGATAAAGGCACTCGACATGAGATCAAGCTCAAACCGGGCTCGATGTATTGTGTCATGAAACAGTGGCCACTGCCTCGTGAACAAGTACTTGCGATCGATAAATTCTTTATCAATCTATTAAAAGCGGGCCATGTGAGGGAGTCAACCTCCCTACATAGCTCTTCGACCTTCTGTGTGCGAAAGGCCACAGGAGTGTGGCGGATGGTGCACGCATTCAACAAACTGAATGCTGCAACAGTACCGGCTCAAACGCCGATACCTAGAAAAGACGTAATCATAGATGGTATGTCTAAGAGTACGATCTTTTCGTCTATGGATCTGATGGATGGGTTCTATCAAATCCTTATGCGTGAACGGGACATCCCGTACACAGCAGTGAGCACCCCCAGTGGTATGCTCTGGGAATGGCTAGTGATGCCTCAGGGGCTTAGTAACGCCCCTGCAACATTCAACAGATGTGTAACAAATCTGTTGAGACCGGTGCGGGATTTCGCACCGAGTTATTTCGACGATGTATTCGTCCATAGCCGGGCCATGGACGGTAAGACGGACGTGGAAGTTCATAAAACTCACGTTCGTCAGGTTCTTACACTTATGCGAAAGCATAAGTTGTATGCAAATCTCAAGAAGTGTATATTCGCTGCAAGCAAAATACCACTTCTTGGGTGCATCGTCGGTAAACACGGCGTGCGCCCTGATCCCGAGAAGATCAAGGCAATCACCGACTGGCCAGTTCCAGTCGATGTCAAGGGACTCATGATGTTCCTTGGGCTAGCGGCGTACTTGCACAAGTACTCTCGCAATTATGCAGATATGACAGTTTAACTCTCTCGCCTCTTGAAAAAGCCGAGAAATGGTTATGGAACGCTGATTGTCAGCGTTCGTTTGAAGGCATCAAGCAAAGCTTGATGCAATCGCCCATCTTGGCGATTGCAGATCAAGACAGACCATTTCATGTGGTCTGTGACGCCAGCGATTTCGCAATCGGCTGCGCGTTAATGCAAATCGTATCCGAGTTGGAGCGAGTTTTTACCGATGGTCGAATTCGCCATCAATAACCAGTGCATGCGTCTACAACGCATACACCATTCTTCGTGAATGGCTTACGCCATCCACGCATACCCACCCAATTAAAGGGATCCAATAGTTTAAAGGGGGTGGACTCGCACGAGCAAAACCAATTCTGGCTCAGCGCATCACGCGTCGAAATTAACAACAACGCGAGCAATGTCGATGTCGAAGAAATCGAAATCGAAGATGAGAAAGATCTCATGGCAGTACGCACAAAGCGCACTGAAAAAGACAAAACAAATGAGTCAGCAGAAGAATTTCTGCTAACTCGAGACCAACAATCCGTTTCGTGCAGGATTCCATTGCTAACGCAGTGGACCGACAGAAACGGAACGCAGACAAACATGGAAGAGCAAATGTTCATTCATTTAAAATTAATGATCTAGTGCTACTCTCTACGGTAAACCTAACTAATCGATTATCACTAATGTGGGTAGCAGTAAACCACGATCCAAGTTCATTGGGCCTTTCCGTGTACTGAATCGCAGAGGCAATGCGTACACAATAGAATTGCCACGTAGGATGCGAACGTATCCTACGTTTTACGTTGGTCGGCTCCACCCGTACCATCAGTTCACGGCTTCTTCCGAGGACGGATTTGACCACCCTTTTCAAAAATCCCCAAAAGATTTTTGTGATCGCGAACCAGATTCTCATGTTGAACCTGGAGTTTCTCATGCCGGTTCCGAAGATCCTCGAAACTGCGATAAGCTGACGACAACTCATCACGAACAGCATGATATTTCCGTTCGTACTTCAACATGGAGTACGCACTCTTCGAACGGTCTTCCAACCGCTCGATATGGTGAGCCTGCACCGTCTGCTCCAACGAGCGACGCTTGCTGCGCTCGTGGTCAAGTCCTTCCTCCAAATCATGGAGGAAGTGATCGATTTTGTCGATCCTCGACATTAGATCCGACATACGGTTCGGATCTAATTTTCTCTCCTCCACCACAACCATTAGTGGATTCCCACGGTGATCAACGTTTCCTTGTAGAACGTATCCAGAACGATGTGATGTGAAGGGGCAGCAAACGAGTTATCTTGTTTGCTGGCGTGGTTATCCACCTTCACATGACTGCTAGGAGCCTCGTTCCCAGCTGGTTGCTGACGTTAAGAACCTCGTCCGTCAGTACGATGAGACCCATCCGATGGTTCAGAAGGCCCATCGGAAAACACGCGCATCTGGCGCTTGTAGATCGATTGCAAAACGTCAATCGCATCCCGCATCTCAACAGAAAAGCGAGCCCTTCCCCAGGGCGAAGAAAGCGAATAGACATCCCCTACCCTCTTCGGGTTGTCAACACAACACGGACAGGGATCACCCCACGTGAGGCATGGAAGCCCAGCCTCACGTGACAACCGATGCAATTTATACTTTGCACCGGTTGGAGTTCGTTTCTCAAACTTAACGCGATTCGCGTTAAGTTTTTGAAGCCAGGCTTCGCGTCCAATGTCTTTGACATTGCGAATAAACGCGCTCCAGGCTTGCATAAGCGAGACTTTATCTCGCTCATTGTTGCCACTAAACAATCGATGCTTAAGAAAAGCATCGAGATAAAAATCTTCCTCAGCGCGAAAGTTCTTCGCGCAGGGATCTAGGCCATGTAGCTTTGTCGCAATAAATAAAGGATATTTCTTGTGAGGAGTAGTCTCTCCAGACAAGCTAATGATTAGCCGTTCGGGCAAAAGCCACGGCTTCTTCTCAGGGGCGAGATGAGACATTTTGTTGTCTTCACTATCCTGAGTGGTACCCACTGAAGCAGGGGTACCACAAGATCTTCTTTTTCGATGGCTTACGCCATCGTTATCACCTTGCACAGAAACACGTGCAGGTGACCGTATGGGAGATGGAACGAGCGATGAGGGACCATCCTCATCGTCAGATCCAAAGAGACTATTAACTCGTCTATCAGAATGAGCCCTCTCATTCGAAGGCTCATAGTCAGCCGCCTGACGTCTATCAGGCGACTGTTCCATTCTCCCCGAGTCGGCCATTTCGTCCGACTCGCATTCGTAGTCGACCTCCAAAGAGGGTTCGTATTCATGTGGTGAATCACCACGTGCACTCGCAACATCTAGTGTTGTGCGAGTGGAAGATACTACGGCAGACGTTCCGTCTGCCGCAAGAGATAACAGTGCGTCACCCGCGGCTGCACGAACCGCAGCCGAAGGCGCAGCAGTATCAACACCCCGCATGAGTTGATTCTTCATGCGATCGAATTTAAAATGATGGTTCTGACCAATCAACATCGTTTTAAAATTAAGTGGTCACATAGTGACCACTCCATTCAATGACAGTCAAAGTGATTGTCGTTTAAGGGAGCGGTGATGTAATGGGCTGTATCGTTACATTAAATTAACACTTAAAGGTTGTTAATGAATATATTATCTAAAAGGTAGATATAATTTGGAGAATATCACTATATTTAATAATATTCAGAATTCTTATCCATAAATTGGTATAGAACATTATATCTATTTATTCCGCAGACTAATCAGCGGTTAAGATAAAGAGAAGAGAGATACAGATAAGATGGATAAGAATTCAATTGCATGTTTATTTTAGATTATAATTAAGTTAGCATTTACAAGATAGAAAGAGATATACTTAATTATATTAATACAGTTTTCATTTTACCCTCTTTAAGCTAGTTACCTTTTAGAGAAGTCTTCCTCTGCACGTACTAGTGTACGTGAAATATCGTAAGGCACCACTCGCAACTGAAGCAGTGCGAAGTGGACTTGAACTGAAGCAGTACAAGTCGTAGTGCCCCGTTACATGGATGGCGTAAGCCATTTACGAGAAACGGTGCCGGTGCATGCTTTGTTAGTGCGTGCACCGAATTGTTGACGGCAAATTCTGCCATCGGCAAGAACTCGCTTCAACTCGTAAAAGAGTGGGTGTATTTGCGAAGCAGGTGAGGATGACGACACGAGGTGGGTCGCCAGCAATGGCTGTGTAATACAGTAATCCATTGCATTAAGTGTATCGATTTGTTGAGGATCGATACATTTCTGACAATATTATTAAGCATTTGTTATGATGGATTTGTAAGGCAATTTATCGAACCTTTAAAGCATTATCTTTTAGATAGGCTCTTCTAACGTCGTCAAGTAATATTGACGACGGAACACTTATTGTTGCAACAGTGGCTCATGCTCACTGTTGATTTGTGCAGCCGACTCAAATTTGAGTCGGCGCGAAAGAGCAACAGCGACGACATTAAATCGTGTTGAGTTGTGTTCACGGAGAGTCTACACTCCACGGAGTAAGTTAATCATATCGCCATTCTTTACGAGACGTGTAGACTGTTTACGGCCGTGCGTAAAAGGCGCAGGGTTCGCATAAACAATAAGTGGTCTATTTCCCAAGAGATAGACCCTAAAATTTATTAGTGCATATTTAATGGCAAAGAGTTCCTTGTCATGCACTGGGTAGTTGCATTGAGCTGGTTAAAGCTGACGCGACTGATAGCAGACGACGCGCTTCGCGTCGCTTGTGTCATATTGCATTAACGCACAGTCGATTACAAAATCGCTGGCGTCACAGAGGATGACTCGCTCGAGCAAAGAGCAATCTAGCTCTTACTCATCACACATTGATTTAACAGTCAATGCGAAGATTTCAACATTAAAAAGGATCAACTTAGTAATAGCGATAAGGCTATCGCTGGCTTTGATAACGATGCTGAAACACTTAGATACGGAAACATTAATATTATTGAGAACAGTAATGCTCTCGCCAAAGCGGAGAATGACATACTTGCTGTGCGCACCGGTCGCACTGAAACATATAAAAATCGAGTTAGCTGGAGAATTCCTGCTGACTTGAGAAGCAGTGGTCCGTTTCGTACAGGATTTCTTCGCTGATGATGTGGACCGACTGAAACGGAACTTTGACAAAAAATGAAAGAGCAAACATTATTGTATTTAACGTTGTCGATCTAGTCCTACTGTCTACGGTAAATCTACCAGAACATGTAGTAACGAATGTGGGAGGTAATAAGGTACTGCCCAGGCATATTGGCCTTGTACTGCTCCGCGAAGGCAATGCGTACACGGTCGAGCTGCCTCGTAGGATGCGAACGCACCCTACATTTTCGTCAGACGTCTTCGCCGTGCTACCACTATAAGGTTTCCTCCAGTTTCAAATCACACCGGTACGGTCCAAGACATCTACCAAATACTGATGGTCCCGGTTGGAAACTGAAAGTCTCGAGCCAGACGTTCATTTTATCCTTAAAATATGAAATCTTAACACGACCTTCCTCCAGCTCGACGTGAAGGGTTAGATGCGCTAAAGTTTTTTGCTTTACTCCAAAAGGAAACCTTGTCAGGTTTTGTCTTTATAGGTATCAGCATTTTACCAGGCAATCTCGAAGAGGTCATCCTTGCCTGAAGTGTTGTTGCGAATGGATTAACCGCAATTCT
>NC_090610.1:15008388-15040013 GCF_004359215.1 Bremia lactucae
CCTGCTGCATACGACTACACCGAGCACTTGTTGCATAATTTTGCGAAAGTCTACGACACACTCCAGCGTCCTTTTTGCTTTCAGCGTTGACTTGGCTTGGCTTCTCTTAGCGATTGGTCTCACTGGGGGCAGCATTACATCGGGCGACAGTGTCACCATCGGCCGAGCCTGTTGGGCACCTTACCAATCGGACATACTAGCTAGATGCAGATACGGCCCTCGGACCGCTGGTAGTTATCATAGGTAAAAGGAGGAGTGTATCAAAGAAAAGGTTAAAGAGTCCACCGATCGTTCTAGCCTAAGCACTTGCATGACCATGTTCCACTATATTTCGGAATCACGGCGCGCATCGCAATAAGGAAATCTCCTCCAGTCTCCACACGCATCAACTTCAATGTCAATTTCCTACAATAGGTGCATAGGGATGGCGTCTATCGTCATCTGCGAGCTGAGGTATTTAGAACAAAACGCTAGCAATTTAGATATGCACATCTACACGGATGCTATTTAATGATTGGTTTAAAAGGTTGTACTTAATTCAATTTATTATAAATCATTCTTTAAACGACTTCCTTGATAACATGGGCGCACGAGAAGACGGGCAAATGCTCCCGTGACGACACTGTTCTAAGGTACAAGCTCGTTGGGTAAGATCGTCTTAGACGCTCACCAACTACCACACTGCACGTGAGAGAAGACGGTCAAGCCGCTTCTTCGCTGTGCTTGAAGGTGTGTGATTGTAGTGCGAGGCCGCTTTAGAAGCGCATTGCCTCGGGTATCATCACGACCCTGAAGTACGCGATAGACGCTGGTAAAAACAATAATGGTGCAAGCGGGCAGCTTGACGGATGCCACAGCTAAACTTGCATGTGTGAGACAGGAATATGTTTACAATGACTTTCAAGTCGTGCCTCTAGGTCAAGCTTCATTGCCAAGTGCTGCGCCGAGGCGCGGGCGAATTAATGGGGTAGAAGAATACGAGGAAAATGTTGCTTACGCTGCTGCTGGCAACGGAGACGAATATTCGGTGCATGGGAGTCAAGGAGGTCGGACACACGACCGAAGACAGTGAGATGTAACAGCTCATGCGTGGGTTGATGGGACGATCGGATCGCTTGGAAGAATTACAAAGCAAATTTCAAGGACAGCTTTCTGGAGAGCCACGTGTAAACAAGATTGTGGAAGATGTTCAAACGTCACCAAGAGATAATTTGTTAACATCGGGACTCGGAATTGGGCCACGAATGCATATCGATGCGCTGAGTGGGCCTCAAATGAACAAGGCAGATAGGCCTGCGGAGCCGCCCGGATACATTGGACACCGGCAACACGATCATGGAATTAATACGGTCGCGGTTGGAAAGAGTTACACCGCAGCTGCAGGCGGGCACGTCGTAATGCGGCCACGCTCTACTTAGACACACACCCTAGCACAGCGAAAAAGCGGTTTAACCTGCTTTTCTTGCGTGCAGTGAGGTAGTTGTGGTGGGCGCGTAAGCGACCTCACCCAACACACTAAGTACTGTGGTTAAGAGTCGTCACGGGACCGGTAATCCGTCTCCTCGTGGGCACTTACCAAGTAGGAAGTAGTTTCAGACTAATTTATCTTTAATCGTACTAAATAATTACCTATTTTTACCAATTAAAATGTCAAAAATATAGATAACATCTAGTGGGCATCTAGGCCGTGAAAAGACATTCTTACGAGTGTCAGAGGAATTTTGGTGGCCATGCCTATATAGATGGGTGGCCAACTATATTTGGTCTTGCGAACAGATTCAGCGCATTAACCCTGCACCGTTCAGTAGCGCACCACTGAAGCCGCTACCGTTTTCAATGGATTGTTGGAATCCAGTAAGTCTAAACTTCATCTTAGGCATGCCGCCCGACCACAAGGGTCGGACGTGGCTCGTCGTCTTTGTAAACAGACTGAGCAAAACGAGGATCTGATACCTTTGCCTCACGGAGCGGTGGGCAAGCAACCTTCCAACAAGAAAGCATTAATTCCCACCTGCATCCATCAGTGCAGGCCGACCTAATCGTGGCTGCGTTACCTTTGTCGTTTCAGTCGCAGGCGTTAAGCGCTGCCGAACGACGTATTGTGGATCTCGAGGGTCAAGTCTTGCGACTGACCTCGGATCTCAAGGATGTCCGCGCGAAGCATCGTCAGGGTTATGAACGCCTGAAACTTCGACTTGACATCCTGGAGATGTTGATGCTGAGGGACCTGCATCATGCGCGTGTATCCCTCTCTCTCCGAGTCCTTTCGTGGTGGGAGGAGTGATTCGGCTGAAAGTTTGAGCCTACAATTTAGTACTCCAACCTCTTCTACCACCGCCAAGGCTCCAATGAAAAAGGGCGACAACTTTGTAGTAGCTCCAGGTAGTAAAAAATTGCATTTTTAGGCAAGGTAGCACGACTTAATAGTACTCTTTCCCCCACTCTAAGGCGTTCATTATTTTTGCGACCACTTCGGTCCGCATATTCTTTTGCTTGTCCTGTGTGCTTGCCATCGCATTTCAGACTTTTCGTGTGGTGGCTAATCGCTCATCCACAAAGCGTTGAGCCTCGCTCACGCTTTTTAGCATCAAACCCGCCTAGACACTGTGTGAACTAGAGCGACATTAACTTGTTGTGCAGCAATTCAGACCACAGTCTTCCGGCTTGTTTTAATCCGTACAGCGCCTTCTTTAATTCAAGCGACATATTCATCCTTCTTCTCGACCTTAAACTACTGAAGTGTGGCGTTATCCACGTTCATTCTTTGCGGAACTCTTAAGTAAATGTCGAGCTCCGATTCTTTGTCGGCCTTGACGTATGCGTTTGGGATGTCGCCGTTCGTGCCGGGACTCTCCATACTCTCGCCAAAGCCATAATAAGCTTTACGCTCGACATTTCTATCACAGCTGCGAAAGTGACATTGTAGTCGCGACTAAAAAAATGTTCATATCCACACGCGACCAAGCGTGCTTTGTATCGCTCTAAATTCCAGTCTGCGTTGCGCTTTGTCTTGTACACCCATTTTGTATGTAGACAATTTGCATTTGATGGTGTCACTACCATGTTCCACACGTGGTTATTCTTCAATGCTTAAATTTCTTCATGCATCGCGCCTTCCCATTTAGATTTGATAACTCTTTGAATGACTTCGTGGTAGTTCGACGGATCCGTTTCCGTCACGTTGTTCACCACTCCAATATCAACATCCACCGCTTGACACACTTCTGGATTGTCATCTGACCCAGCATTAAAGATCTTGTCACTATTCGGTTCCCATCCCAAACTGGGTTTCTGAACGTCGTTTTTGGGGTTGGTGATAACACTAGAAAACTATCAAGTGTTTTTGCCCAAGGATCGCATTGTCATCACAACGCAACATATAAGCGACATCGAGACGCTCGATAAAGAGCAGAATGAATTATTCTTGCCTTGCAACATCGCACGTGGTATAGATGCGAATGGTTTTGCGTGCAATGAGGCCGATTAAGACCACGTTGTGCACGCTTCGCAAATTGTTCTTTTTCGGGTCTCCGTACACCGAGAATGAACCAATTACCACAATTGTGCTCAAGGCTGGAAAGGCACCTGTCAGTATCTCGATCGGAGATGATTTACCAGTACTAGCATTAGTCGGCGACTGATTTTGTACGTATGTAGCGTATTGAACTGCATCCCCCCGAAAACTAAGCGGCAAACTGCTTAAAAAAATCATGCACCGTGCTATATCATATTGGTACGGTGCATACGTTCCGCCTTTCTGTCGCTAGCATGGTTTCTTGCCTCACTACGCTGACGAGCCACACCAGACTTTTGACGAAATCAATCGACATTCGCGAATTCACCACTCAAGTCGGTACGCAAAACGTGAACTCGAGCGCACGCGATAAAAATTTCACGTAGTTGCTTTTGTGATCCACAAAGTTGATCATGTAGCGAATCACGAGTCTGTTTCTTGGCATTATGGGACCTTAAGATTCGAGCAAATAACCCCCCCAATTCGGTCGATGGGAGAGTTTGCCCAGTATCTTATGTAGGCTGCTGAGTTTTGCTCTGTTTGCCATGTGCACATGTGGAACAGTTTACACGTGAGCGATCAGTGAGAGTGATTCCCGACGCTGAATTTTGAGCTATTCTCTCGATGGCACCATAATGCAGGTGGTCTAAGCGTGGATAAAAATCATATAGCATACTTCGTTGAGGTATGTGGCGGGTATCAGAATGTGACTCGACGGTTTTCAGAAGTGCGGCTAAAATTAAATCACGAGGTTGCTGCCGTGTTTGTATAACAGTGGCCTGAGCCATATGTACACTTCGCGATAGCTCCACGTTAAAAATCACACATTTTCCATCACGCGTCTCGAGTACACACTGTGTCCCGCGCTGAATTAGTACATACCCTTAAGCATCCAATTTTGCATACGAAATCAAACTGTGAGCAAGTCCGGCCGCCAAAAATAAACTTCGGTAAGCTTTACAGTGTGTGTCTTGCCATTTGCAGATACTTGCCGTGTCACATTTCCCACTTTGCTGATCATAAACTCAACTTTATTAGGCTGGATACACACACCTTTGCGTCTTTAACGTCTTCCAACCCCGATTCATTGCTGCATAAATGACGGCGTGATCCAGTATCCAATATCCAGCAGTCATTGGAAGAAACTCCCTGTGATGATATCGCCAGCGTAAAAGTTTGCGTTACATTTTGAAACTTCACTGTTGCGATTAGGACATATCTGTCTTTAATGTCCAATCTCGCCACATTCATGGAATCTCCGAGTCTCCCAAAATCGATCCCAAGCGTAAGCAAAATGGGCCAGCTCTTCAGTTTGCTTCAAATAATCCGTCCTTCGACCATCTACTTCGCCATCAGCACTACCCTCATTTCTTTTGATGCGTAGTGCACTCCTTCGAGAACTCGACGAGACGCAAGAGCGCGTAGAGGCCGTAAGTGATGGTATGATGCGTGTACAACGCTTAAATGATGCTTTTAAGGCAAAGGAGATGGCAGAATACTGGATTCAAGCCCTGCGGGCTAGCGACATTCAGTCTAAGCGAGTGGCGTTCCTGTACGTAACCATCAAAAGATATGAGGGTAGAGCCAGGTGTCGTACAGCTCCTTCCAACACTTTCGCAACAGAGAAAATGCCAAGTCCATGGTTTCTTCGGGTCCTTCGACTTTGTAAACAGTCTAATCAATTGTGCCGGAATGTTATGTGATTTGAATGCCTCAGGGACTTTTTCCATTGCGTATTGAATGGTAGGCATCTGATCCCACCAAGTTTCCTGTTGTTTATGATATATACACTCGGCCATACCTTGAAGATAGTGTCCAAAAAGATCAACTTTAACGTCTTCCGGTCATAGAAAACACAGGCTGACTGAGCAAAATTCACCTGTCTTTCGAAACGACGTCCCCATTTCAAAAATCCAGAGCCAAGTCCTTCGAACAATTCCGCACCATCAAAAATACGAATCGCAAGCTTTTTCTGCTTCGCGTCGGGTACCTTACAACCTGCTCCATATGCTCTGATGGTCTTCTAGCATCGTCCGTGTGGTGGTGACACACTGGTAGAAAAGCCTGCTTATCGTTCTCGGCGGCTGTAACGGGCTAGAGCTGCCCTAATGTTACACAGTTTCCGTTAGGTACACTTGGTGTACTTAAGGGGATGGTCAATTACTAATAATAGTAATTAGACCTAGTACTCGGGTGTGGTTCACATTTGTGACCAACCCTTGTGTATGTGATGCACATGGGTGCATTCACATTAGGAGGGATGACCCAGCATCATCCGTGATGACGGCTAGCGTCATCCTTTACGCGAGGTATCTAGAAAGATACGCTTGCAATACATATTAAGTGGCGCATCATGGAGCTCGACTGAAGCTCTCTTGGATTTCAGAGGCCAATGAGCTCGTCACGTGGTATGCCTTCATGGCTGCCAATGTTGACGGCTGAAATTGTGCTTAAGCACTAGGCACACTTTACTGGTGTCTAACCTCGAAGTCTAATCTGCGCAATAAAGCGTCAGCCAAGAAATTCGACTTACCCGGCTTGTATTCAACTTTGAAATTGAATTCAGAGAAGCATGTAAGCCATCTTGCCGTTCTAGGTGAGAGGTGCGGTGAGTTTATTGCGGTCCGCAATGATGCGTGATCCGTATAAACCACAAATGGTTCGGTGCCCAATAGGTGCACACGAAACTTGACAAAAACATTATTGAAAGTAGCTCTTTGTCATGCACAGGGTAAATCAGTTCCGCGGCTTTTAGAAGCCGAGACTGATAAGAGATGACGCGGTCAACGCCGTCGTCATCCTTCTGCATGAGTGAGCTGCCGATATTGCAAAATTACTTGCATCGCAGACGACGCTAGCTTATCCGCGTCTGGCAGTGCCAAGACCGGTGTCTCAACAAGAGATAGCTTCAACGATATGAGCGCATCATCTTGTTATTTTACCGAACCCATTGGTCAGATAATGGTTTAGTTTGCTCAGCATAATTCTTGCTATATTTATGCAAGTAATTAGCGAGCCCTAGTTTTTGGTGAAAATCCTTTACATGCCGTGGGATTGACCATTCCTTTACCGATTTTATACTGTCTGAGTCTGCTCGTACACCATGAGTACCTACGATGCAGCCCAGCACAGGTATCTCGGGGACCCCTTATATCGCACTTTTGCAAGTTGACGTACAATTGAGCGTCCTTCAAAGTCTGCAACACAGCGTCTAAATGACGCTTATGCGACTCTATTGCGCTCAGCCCGTTCTCGGCCCTACTATGCACGAATACATCGTCAAAGTAATGGGGCGCGTAGGCACGATGCTGACGCATCACGTGAGCCACCACTCGGTTGAATGTCGCTGGTGCGTTTTTCAAACCTTGAAGCATAAGCCACTCCCAAAGCATACCGCTTGAAGTGCTAACATGTGTTTTGGCTACATCTGACACTCTCATTAGTACCTGATAGTAGCCATCCTTCAAATCCAAGGCGGAAAAGATAGTTGACTTTCCCATGGAGTTCAACAAAACATCTTTCCGCGGGATTGGCGTTTGAGTCGGCATGGACTCCGTGTTCAGGTTATTGTAAGCATGAACCACGCGCCATCCACCTGTGGCTCTACGCACAAAAAAGGTCGGGCTGCAGCGAGGCGATTTGCTCTCACGCACATGTCCCGCCTTGGCTCGCTTGTCGAAGAATTCATCGATATAATCGACTTGCTCTTTCGGCAACGGCCATTGCCTGGTCCTACAATACTTGGTGCCAGGTTCGAGGTCTATTTCGTTTCCGATGCTCCTATCTGCTGGTAGGCGGCTCGGCACTTCTTCTGGGAACACATCGCGATGTTTCCACAGAACCTTATGAGAACGGACTGTCTCTCAAGGCATCCCAGCCTTGAGCAGCAAGCCGTTTCTTTTTGTCCGTTTCTTGGACGCTCTCGTCCGTTGTGAACGACGAGCAACAGTCCACCAAGTTCTCGTTTGGAACAGGTGTGACTATTTCATGGAACAGATCCCACGACCTTTGACTGGGAAGCGGGTGCCGTTGCTCTCCTGGCTAACGCACATCTTCCAACCGCACCAGGCTCTAGGCACTGTGACGGTTCATGCGACGTTTGACTTCCTGTGAGCTTGCCGTCTACTGCCACAGGTTCTCGGCTCTATGCAGGACTATGGGACACATGACTACTTGTCATTGCCCTTTTTGCCACCCCAGTCTTCACGAGCTCGGTAGGAATTGGCGACGCTTGATATCCCGTCAACGCACCCGCAACTGTGTCCGACACGACATCAGTTGCATACGCCTCCCGCAGGAGCACATTTTTTCCGGTGAACTGCATAGAGCTCGCAACTTTTGCGTATGCGCCAGTCTATCCATGGTTGGTGTTTTGTCAACCATGGCATGTCTAGGATGAGTTCACACGGACTCTCCATACTTAGCACTGTAAACTTCTCTTTATAAGAGAAGTCACTAATGCTGAAGGCGAGTTCTACCTGAACTCCCACAAACTTAACGAGCGCGCCGTTTGCTAAACGAACGGTCGCCTCTTCTCGCTTGCCATCCTGGGAAAGCGACTCAAACATCGCCGGTCTCTTTTTAGAGCCGCGAGCTTTATAAAACTCTGTGATGCACCGAATCCACTGGGAGAGTCATCACCTGGTCATTGCCTCGTACTTGAGCGCTATAGACCAACAGAGTTGAGGTCCGAAATTTGGAGACCTAAGGTACTATGCTACCCATTTGATCGACAACTCTGAAGTTAGGGGTAGCTTCAGAGTCCACGTCAGTAGGGCATCCCGCCCCTACTGCGCTCCTGCATTACCCGACCCCTCAGTGGCCGATGCAGAACTCATGCGTCTCGCACGCTGGTTCTTGCCATAGCCCTTTGAGGAGGGAGTCCTCTTTCTGGGCATCTTTGCCCTGCAGGGACCCTGGCATAGCAGCGAGCCATCATATGACCGCGCTTGTCGCATTTAAAGCAGACTACATCGGCATTGCCCAACTCCATGGAAGTAGCATCTGTCCTCTCGGCCGACGGCTTATACGAAGCTGTCGCCCAGACACTGTTGTAGGATTGCTCANCCTTCGAGAACTCGACGAGACGCAAGAGCGCGTAGAGGCCGTAAGTGATGGTATGATGCGTGTACAACGCTTAAATGATGCTTTTAAGGCAAAGGAGATGGCAGAATACTGGATTCAAGCCCTGCGGGCTAGCGACATTCAGTCTAAGCGAGTGGCGTTCCTGTACGTAACCATCAAAAGATATGAGGGTAGAGCCAGGTGTCGTACAGCTCCTTCCAACACTTTCGCAACAGAGAAAATGCCAAGTCCATGGTTTCTTCGGGTCCTTCGACTTTGTAAACAGTCTAATCAATTGTGCCGGAATGTTATGTGATTTGAATGCCTCAGGGACTTTTTCCATTGCGTATTGAATGGTAGGCATCTGATCCCACCAAGTTTCCTGTTGTTTATGATATATACACTCGGCCATACCTTGAAGATAGTGTCCAAAAAGATCAACTTTAACGTCTTCCGGTCATAGAAAACACAGGCTGACTGAGCAAAATTCACCTGTCTTTCGAAACGACGTCCCCATTTCAAAAATCCAGAGCCAAGTCCTTCGAACAATTCCGCACCATCAAAAATACGAATCGCAAGCTTTTTCTGCTTCGCGTCGGGTACCTTACAACCTGCTCCATATGCTCTGATGGTCTTCTAGCATCGTCCGTGTGGTGGTGACACACTGGTAGAAAAGCCTGCTTATCGTTCTCGGCGGCTGTAACGGGCTAGAGCTGCCCTAATGTTACACAGTTTCCGTTAGGTACACTTGGTGTACTTAAGGGGATGGTCAATTACTAATAATAGTAATTAGACCTAGTACTCGGGTGTGGTTCACATTTGTGACCAACCCTTGTGTATGTGATGCACATGGGTGCATTCACATTAGGAGGGATGACCCAGCATCATCCGTGATGACGGCTAGCGTCATCCTTTACGCGAGGTATCTAGAAAGATACGCTTGCAATACATATTAAGTGGCGCATCATGGAGCTCGACTGAAGCTCTCTTGGATTTCAGAGGCCAATGAGCTCGTCACGTGGTATGCCTTCATGGCTGCCAATGTTGACGGCTGAAATTGTGCTTAAGCACTAGGCACACTTTACTGGTGTCTAACCTCGAAGTCTAATCTGCGCAATAAAGCGTCAGCCAAGAAATTCGACTTACCCGGCTTGTATTCAACTTTGAAATTGAATTCAGAGAAGCATGTAAGCCATCTTGCCGTTCTAGGTGAGAGGTGCGGTGAGTTTATTGCGGTCCGCAATGATGCGTGATCCGTATAAACCACAAATGGTTAGGTGCCCAATAGGTGCACACGAAACTTGACAAAAACATTATTGAAAGTAGCTCTTTGTCATGCACAGGGTAAATCAGTTCCGCGGCTTTTAGAAGCCGAGACTGATAAGAGATGACGCGGTCAACGCCGTCGTCATCCTTCTGCATGAGTGAGCTGCCGATATTGCAAAATTACTTGCATCGCAGACGACGCTAGCTTATCCGCGTCTGGCAGTGCCAAGACCGGTGTCTCAACAAGAGATAGCTTCAACGATATGAGCGCATCATCTTGTTATTTTACCGAACCCATTGGTCAGATAATGGTTTAGTTTGCTCAGCATAATTCTTGCTATATTTATGCAAGTAATTAGCGAGCCCTAGTTTTTGGTGAAAATCCTTTACATGCCGTGGGATTGACCATTCCTTTACCGATTTTATACTGTCTGAGTCTGCTCGTACACCATGAGTACCTACGATGCAGCCCAGCACAGGTATCTCGGGGACCCCTTATATCGCACTTTTGCAAGTTGACGTACAATTGAGCGTCCTTCAAAGTCTGCAACACAGCGTCTAAATGACGCTTGTGCGACTCTATTGCGCTCAGCCCGTTCTCGGCCCTACTATGCACGAATACATCGTCAAAGTAATGGGGCGCGTAGGCACGGTGCTGACGCATCACGTGAGCCACCACTCGGTTGAATGTCGCTGGTGCGTTTTTCAAACCTTGAAGCATAAGCCACTCCCAAAGCATACCGCTTGAAGTGCTAACATGTGTTTTGGCTACATCTGACACTCTCATTAGTACCTGATAGTAGCCATCCTTCAAATCCAAGGCGGAAAAGATAGTTGACTTTCCCATGGAGTTCAACAAAACATCTTTCCGCGGGATTGGCGTTTGCGTCGGTATGGTCTCCGTGTTCAGGTTATTGTAAGCATGAACCACGCGCCATCCACCTGTGGCTTTAGGCACACAGAAGGTCGGGCTGCAGTGAGGCGATTTGCTCTCACGCACATGTCCCGCCTTGGCTCGCTTGTCGAAGAATTCATCGATATAATCGACTTGCTCTTTCGGCAACGGCCATTGCCTGGTCCTACAATACTTGGTGCCAGGTTCGAGGTCTATTTCGTTTCCGATGCTCCTATCTGCTGGTAGGCGGCTCGGCACTTCTTCTGGGAACACATCGCGATGTTTCCACAGAACCTTATGAGAACGGACTGTCTCTCAAGGCATCCCAGCCTTGAGCAGCAAGCCGTTTCTTTTTGTCCGTTTCTTGGACGCTCTCGTCCGTTGTGAACGACGAGCAACAGTCCACCAAGTTCTCGTTTGGAACAGGTGTGACTATTTCATGGAACAGATCCCACGACCTTTGACTGGGAAGCGGGTGCCGTTGCTCTCCTGGCTAACGCACATCTTCCAACCGCACCAGGCTCTAGGCACTGTGACGGTTCATGCGACGTTTGACTTCCTGTGAGCTTGCCGTCTACTGCCACAGGTTCTCGGCTCTATGCAGGACTATGGGACACATGACTACTTGTCATTGCCCTTTTTGCCACCCCAGTCTTCACGAGCTCGGTAGGAATTGGCGACGCTTGATATCCCGTCAACGCAGCCGCAACTGTGTCCGACACGACATCAGTTGAATACGCCTCCCGCAGGAGCACATTTTTTCCGGTGAACTGCATAGAGCTCGCAACTTTTGCGTATGCGCCAGTCTATCCATGGTTGGTGTTTTGTCAACCATGGCATGTCTAGGATGAGTTCACACGGACTCTCCATACTTAGCACTGTAAACTTCTCTTTATAAGAGAAGTCACTAATGCTGAAGGCGAGTTCTACCTGAACTCCCACAAACTTAACGAGCGCGCCGTTTGCTAAACGAACGGTCGCCTCTTCTCGCTTGCCATCCTGGGAAAGCGACTCAAACATCGCCGGTCTCTTTTTAGAGCCGCGAGCTTTATAAAACTCTGTGATGCACCGAATCCACTGGGAGAGTCATCACCTGGTCATTGCCTCGTACTTGAGCGCTATAGACCAACAGAGTTGAGGTCCGAAATTTGGAGACCTAAGGTACTATGCTACCCATTTGATCGACAACTCTGAAGTTAGGGGTAGCTTCAGAGTCCACGTCAGTAGGGCATCCCGCCCCTACTGCGCTCCTGCATTACCCGACCCCTCAGTGGCCGATGCAGAACTCATGCGTCTCGCACGCTGGTTCTTGCCATAGCCCTTTGAGGAGGGAGTCCTCTTTCTGGGCATCTTTGCCCTGCAGGGACCCTGGCATAGCAGCGAGCCATCATATGACCGCGCTTGTCGCATTTAAAGCAGACTACATCGGCATTGCCCAACTCCATGGAAGTAGCATCTGTCCTCTCGGCCGACGGCTTATACGAAGCTGTCGCCCAGACACTGTTGTAGGATTGCTCAGTTAATGAGCAATCCTACAATAGTGCCTCGGCGACTCTTCCATCGTCGACGGCACCTTTCTCAAAAGGGCCTGTCGCGATGGGCCATGTCGTCGTCCGTTCATAAACGTGGGCACTTTAATGTGCTCCGGAATCGGACCTACGGTAATGGACGCCGACAGCGAGCGCAACTCCTGCACATACTCTTCAGAGATCGCTTCGCCTGTCGCGCTTAAAGAAGCGTTCCTGAAGCGACACCTCGTTGTTCGGCCGCTGGTACATGACGCGAATCTTTGTCTTAAAGATCGCCCATGTGGAAAAAGCCTTTCTGTCCGCCATAAGGGCCGAGTAAGCCCACTCTAAGGCCTTCCGCGCAGATGCGACATGGCGTACGACACCATCTGGCTGTCGTCCTTGATGATCTGCGCGACGCATTGCTCCACGGTTTACAGCCAGTGGACACTCGTGTGCGCTGCAGTTGAATATGAGTGACGGCTTCCGTGCAGCATGGCTCTGTGCCTCGGACGCGGCATTCCGCTGTCCGAGAACGAATGCCTCAAACTGCTCCAACTGAGCAAAATGTTGCTGAGGAGGATTAACCGAGAGCCTGGCCAGGGCTTGTTTGCCAGGACCCTGCGTCAAGTGCTCTGCCACCTCCCGATGATGTTTGGAGAAGATGGGGAAAACGAGCCCAATCGTATTTGAGGCTCATCCTCACGTACACACGGAGCGATGCGGGTCGTGGGAAGGATTTCAAGTGCTACAAATATAGGTAGACACGTCTTAATGCGGCCACGCTCTACTTAAGCACACACCCTAGCACAGCGAGGAATCGCTTTGACCGTCTTCTCTCGTGTGCTGTGAGGTATTGTGGTGGACGTCTTAGCGGTCTATCAAACGCTACGTACTCTAGTAAACGTGTCGTTACGGGAGCGGTGATCCGACTCCTCGTGAGCACTTACCAAGTAGAAAGTAGTTGTCAGACCGACCTATATATAATCGTATTAAATATAAATACCTATTTTTACCCATCATAAAATGTCATCTCTGTCGATAACACTAATGTGTTTTACTAGCGTATCTTCTAGATACCTTGTGTAAAGGATGACGCTCGGCGTCATCCCTTCTAATGTGAATGCACCCATGTGCATTACATACTCAAGGTGGGTCACAATGTGAACAACACCCAAGTGGTGGGTCTAATTACTTTATTTAAGTAATTGACTATCCCTTTAAGTACACAAAGAGCACTTAATATGGACTGTGTACTATTAGGACAACTATAGCCCGTTACATAACGCTTCAAGATCAAAAGGGGAACTGCACTTTATTTAATTGTCTATTCTTAAACCATACCTTAGCTAATTTGAAATAGATTTCTGCCGCCAGATTTATATCTGGCGGCGACCACATTTATATCTGGTGGCGACCACATTCGTTACCCATAACAAATGGAATTTAAGTAATTAACTATTTTAAGATAGGATAAAAGGGTATTTTAGCCATTAGGTGATGTACCACAATAACGGTTCTCCAACCGATGTGTGCCCCATTACACCCTTCCCCATCAGACGTGGCACCGAGTGACAACATTCGCTTCATTTCGTTTTTGAAGTCTGAACATAAACAGCTAATCGTTTGGATGTGTTTTGCTTTCCTTTGTCTCATGACAATAAAGACACAGGGTCCTGAGTTCAACATTAAAACGAATCCGCTCGATGAAGAGCAAGAGCGGGCAATCCTCATAGAGGAACAAGCTCGTCGTCGAGCTGCAGAAATAGCGAAAGCTAAAGCTAAGATCATAGTGAATACAGATTCACCCCATAAGTGCGGAAGAGCGTCTCAAAAAGATTGCGGGTCACAGCTTGGCCATCGGGACCTCCGGTCCCACGGCGAAGACGCCGGAGAAGATAGCTGCTCGCAACGCTCTTCATGACAGATACCTTACGCCAAAAGTAGTGACGCGAAGTCAGTACTGACACGTTTGCGTGATCAAGCCCGTGGGGCTTTGGTAACCTCAAAAGCGGATAAATTCCGATCGTTTTGTTTCGAAACGAATCAAAAAGTGAAAACGAAGTTTCATTTGAGAACTGTGTTCATCGGGCCTGCCGCCTCAGCAATATTTGAAATATTAGAGAATCTGCGGATGTGGCTGATGCGCGTTTGGAACGAAAGCATTGCTTCGATTTCGCCAAGCTTAAGGCCAAATACCAGTTAAGTCCGGCATTTATGCCACAGAACGAAGAAAGGTCTATCCAATATTTCAGTGCTTCGATTGACCGCACAACCATGGATCAAAGCCGCAGTGAGGCTATAGATTCCCTATAGCCTCATCCGACTTCAAGTGGAGTGAAGCGTCGTTTGACTCAAGTTGGCCCTGAGGTTGGAGCTCAAAAACGTCAACGGCGTACAGACAATCTTGACGAAGAGGTACTCAAACTCCAGAGAGTTTTCCGGAGAGGGGTACCCCAGCCACTTCACCAGATACTGGTGTTGGCCCTTACGACATCGTCGCTTTAAAGGTTTCTCCACGTGAAACTGAAGGTCCCCTCTCGCGTCAAGTAGCGCGAGAGGAAGCCGAAATCTCGACGGAAGCATTTGATGCCCTAAAGCACGAGGTACAACTTCTTCGTGAGAGCCTTGCTCGGGTTGAGGGCTGTTTCGAGGCGGTTCAGAACCGTCTTTCGATGCTGGAACGTCAGCAACCTCGTTTAGAGGGCCAGCTGGATATCCTGGTGAGGATGCAGCAATCTGCGGCACGACCGCCTGTCTCGGCGCAAGCGCCGATAAGTCCACGTGGTAAGTGTCCCGATATGGCTTAAGCAAG
Organism: Bremia lactucae; assembly: GCF_004359215.1. Classification (NCBI taxonomy): domain Eukaryota; phylum Oomycota; class Peronosporomycetes; order Peronosporales; family Peronosporaceae; genus Bremia; species Bremia lactucae. The sequence continues at coordinate 15,023,451 of NC_090610.1, forward strand.
CCGACGTAGAATTCTGGGTGTGTTCGCGCTTGCAAGGAAGATTTAGCGTGTAAGCTAGACCTTCTTGGCCACGACCGTAAATGGTCCAATAAAGCGCGGGCGCAATTTGGTCTTGAAGACCGCGGAAACAAAGTTAGTAGCTAGATTTATGGCGCTTGATAAAATTCGATCTCCGACCACCTCAGAATTAATTCAGCTTCTGCCTTTGGCGTCTGCTTGTACTTTTTGTTTGTCTTGGCTATCATCCATCGTGTCTCGTACGTGTCGTAAGACACTATATCGCGTCGTTATTAGATCGCTTACTTGTTTCCGAATGGAAATAGGGCTGATATTAGCAAGCCTATCGGCTAAGCATCCCCACCAAGCCCTGGACAACGCAGTCGTATCGTTAAAAGAACGCATGGGTGGGTGAGACCGTTGACATAGAGCGGAGTGTGGCCTGTAGAGGCGTGGACAGCATTATTTAACGCAAAGTCCACCACTGGGAGCATTAAGCTCCAGCGCTTCGGTGTCTGAGCATACACACTGCGTAAAACGTCTTCAATGACGCGACTGACATCTGAAGTTGACCATCGGTCTGCGGATAGTCCGCAGTGGACATATCCAATCTGGTGCCAAGCACTCGGAAAATTGATTTCCAGAATTTACACGTGAAACGGGGATCCCGATCCGAGACAATTGCCACTGGCAAACCGTGTTGTCGAAACACACGATCAATGAACAGCCTTGCTGTACATTCACCATCAATGGAATTCGGCACGGCCGCTAAGTGAGCTATTTTGCTCAATCGATCAACAAAGACCACTATGCCGGAGTTACCGGCTGAATCTTTCGGTAGACCGAAAACAAAATCCATACTAATGGACTCCCAACAACCTATGGGTACGGGAAGGCCCGCCAGTGGCGCAGCAGCATGCGCCAAGGGTTTAACCCGTTAGCAAGTTTCACATGCGCGAACTTATGTGCTGACCCATTTATAAAGTTTGGGCCACCAATAAATCTGGCTTACAGAGCCGTAGGTATTTTCTCTTTACCGAGATGACTACCAAGGACAGTATCGTGTGCCTCATAGAGGATTCGGTACTCCAAATCTTCATCATGTGGAAGAACGACGCGCGGAGAATCCGCAGCGCCCGTGCAATAAAGGAACAGGTCGGTATCGATAGAAAATCGATGTAGCCTTGCACGCAAACGTGTCGACGACTTAAAACCCGATTCAGTGTTTAAAGTGCGTAGCAGAGCTACACACTGTTCATCCTTTGCGTAAGCAGATCGGATTATTTCAGTAACAGCCGACATAAAAGTCATTAAATGAGAGAGCTCATAATCTGGACTGCGTGATAACGCATCGGCCAAAGCAGTTTGCTTGTCAGGCTTATACGTCACCTTAAAGTTGTAGAAGGGGAAAAAGGATAGCCATAGGGCCATTCTCTGTGAGAGATGGGGTGACTTAGGCGCAGTGCGTGATGACGCGTGGTCTGTATATATCACAAACGGCTTAGAGCCTAGCAGATGAATTCTGAATTTGACAAGAGCAAACTTCATTGCAAGGAACTCTTTTTCATGAGCTGAGTAGGTATTTTCGGCAGATTTAAGCTGTCTAGACTCGAACGTAATTACACGTGAACGCCCATCGTTATCTGTTTGCAACAGAGCACTGCCGATGGAAAAAAATCCGATGCGTCACAGACGACACTGAAAGGCCAATTTGGATTTGGCAGTGCCAGAACCAGGGCAAGATAATACTATCCTTACTCCTTGAAAAGCATTCTGTTCTGTGCTAGTCCAGCACCAATCTGTATCCTTTTGAAGGAGATTAGATAATGGCCTAGCCATATCAGCGTAATTTCCCCTATATTTGTGTAAATAGTTGGCGAGACCCAACCACATACACAAATCATTTGGTTTTTAGAGACCGATCAATCTAATATGGCTTTTATTTTAGCGGTATCCACTCTAAGGCCTTGCTTCCCAATGACGCACCTGAAGAAAGGAATTTCTTCTGCGCCAAAAATGCATTCAGATGCATTGACATACAATTTATATACTCGAGCACTGCTTGCAAATGGTCTAAATGGTTTTCCATATCCGACGGACCGTGCTCCGCACGACTATGGACAAAAATATCATCAAAATAAGTCTGTGCATAACCTCGATGAGGGCGGCACAGTTGCGTCTCAAGAAGATTAAATGTTGCCGGAGCGTTGGAAAGTCCTTGTGGAATAACCAACCACTCTCATATCATACCGCTTAAGGTGCTAACCGCTGTAAGCAGGATATCGCTATCTCGCATGAGCAGCTGGTTATAACCACCGACTAAGTTAGGTGCACTGTACATCGTACATCCCATCATGTCAATCTGGAGAACATTTTTTCTAGGAAATGGGGGTGGGTTTGCGCTGGTATAGTGGCAGCATTAAGTTTATTATATAAGCATGTACAATGCGCCATTTAACATTTGGATAGTGGCACGTCTAAGTCCCCTGAGTGTGGCCGGCCGAGGCGGCACCAAACTGAGTGTCACTAGTGACACCATTGGCGGTTCAACAGGGCATTTTGGGTCGAACCCTTCTAATGCACGTGAAGCGGCACGTAAACGGTCGCTGGACAAAAAAGTTGGGTTACCTAACCCCTTGTTGGATGTCAAATTACACCATGTTTGGTTCAGAACCAATACAGGCTGGAAAATTTGGGGACGTGAATGTCTCGGCCTCTAAGAGGCGAATTGTCTCCACTCCAAGACAGGATGGACACGAAGCGTGTATACCCTTACAAAATGATACGAGTGAGCAATTACATACGCTTGGTAAATGGTGTAACCGGTAACATCGAGGGAGAAATTAGCTTTGCGCAATCCCTTCGTTACATGCTCTTTTAGAGCTAGACGAAATGTCTACTAATGAGTGCGGTCGAGCCTTAAAGGTTGGTGACTTATCTGAGATGGTGGTCATTCGACCAACGGCTGAACTAACCTCATCGTCACTTCTGGACGAAGTTGTCCTGGATGACACAAAAGCTGCACTTAGTGCGCGGAGTGACTCATTGAACCTTAAGATCATACGGATCCATCTTATGCCTTGATTAAGGAAATCCAAGATGTAATTTTTACCAATCCACTATCTGTTTTACCTCCGGATAGAGGTGTCCGTCATGAAATTGACTTGTTCCGGGAACTAAATACTGTGTCATTCGACAGTGGCCTTTATTAAATTAACAGTGTGACGTCATTGACGATTTCTTCTGTGCTAAGCACGAGGATGGAATGGTACGAGAGAGCAAATCTTTCCATGCGATACCGACATTTTGTGTCACCACTTACCTCAGAGATTTTGCACCGTTGATGACTCGGCCTTAGGCCTACAATGCTTTCAGCATTCAGTGAATCGTTATTACAACGACTGTCACTCGACGGAGTACGTGCCGTTCCACCCCTTTTTCCGAGTTGGGCTCAGAATTGATGTTTATAACATTGGAGTTTATAAACTCAGACATTGTAATGTCTGAAACACATACAGACTCAGTCAATGATCCGCGCCAATAGCGCTTTTGTAGATGGGTTCATGACTCTCCAAAACTTTGCTAGGAACATTGCGCGTGGCGCCTAAGGTCTTAGACCATCAATCGATCCATGGCTCAATGGCGTTTAAGCCAGGCCATACCAAGGATAAGATCATATTTCGAATCCAAATCAAGGACGAGACAGCGTTCCATACTGTCAAAGTCCAGAAACTTTATGCCTAAGTTTAGTGGGACTTTAGGAACAGTGACACGAGTCCCAGTTGCTAAGCGAAAGTGATTGTGTCACTTTCATGCGCTCCAAGCGCCTCAACACGTATTGTTGATTTCCTTTAAGGAAAAGACGTCGAGCATAACTGCAAGACGCTCCTGAGTCAATTAAAATTGACCATGGCTCATCAAAGCTCTTTACAGCGATTTAGAGACTAACAAGCCTGGCTTGTACACACGCCCCGTTCCATTACACACCGAGCATGTTGGAGCTAGGTCCTGTTTACTCTCACCCCCTAGAGGTTCAACGGAGCCTTCTGCAGTAATGCGACCGCACCTACTGGGTATCGACGATTTCCGCACCGTACCAGATTTCTAGCAAAGGTCGTAATTGGTGTTCTTTCTAGCTTGACGCTTATTTCGTTGGGGACAGGTCGGATGTAAATGTTTCGTGCTTCCACCTATATAGCATCTACGGATGTTCTTATGCTGTTCCACAGCTTGAAAAGCCTTTTCTCCTTCCTCAACGAGGCCAAGACCCATGGGTTCCGGTCTTTGAGACGGTACTCATGCGCCTAAAGAGCTTCTTCGTAAATAGGCGTGCTAACGCGAGAAGACTTAACGTTGAACCTACCGCGCAGTGCTAAGACAACTCCTCTTCGAAAGTAGCAGGATGAGATCAAAATAATTCGGTCCGGGCAACGCCCTCATTGAGATCCCCGTAAAGATTGTTACGACAATTGCTTCTTGCACCGGGTCTTGATGCATAGATGCAATGAGAGTTCTCACTTCCGGGATATAGTCTTCTAGGGTTCGTTTACCCTGTCGAGTCGCTTTGAGCCGTGATCGCATGCGAAAAGCATGATCAGACGGAGCAAACTTGCAAGTCTTTCGCTGTTTCAGCGAATCCCATGAGAAAAAGGGTCGTTTATAGACGCACTGCACGATAGTGCCCACTCCATGGCTCTACTTCCAGTTTGGAAATGGCCAAACCACCATTTACTGTTTTGCTTATAACAAGGCGGAGTCAATGATGATCTCCATCTGCTTAATCCAAAAGGGAGATTTTCTCCCTCTTTTCCCTTATGCCTTTAGATTAACAACAAGAGGGCGAGCCTTCGGCTCTGAATCAGGTACAGAGATATACCGAGTTGGCATAAATGCCGCAAGGTGATCCTGAACTTATCCGACCGGGGAGGATTCACATCACATGAAGGCTTTAAGCCTTGCATGCAGGTCCTCTTGTCCCCGGGACATAATGAACTCAATGTGTTCAAGCCTAAACAAAGTGTTGAGCTTGTCATACGCTGCACGTTGCGCCTTTGAAAGTTCTAAAAACTCTTCCAGTTCAGTAAGGCTTAGTCTTATCAAGACTGATTTGTAGATTGACAACGAGCGCTACCAGGTGTAGCGGAGCTATTTCTCTCCTTAAGTCCGAGGGAGACTTTTAGATTCAGAGAGTCTCTTAGTTGTATAGAACTAAAGAATTTTACAACTATGGGAGTCGTACAAGCTTTGAAAGCATAATGAATCCTAGTTCAAGGGATTCAGGGGTTCGTAAAACCAAGTGGCAACTAGTGCCCGAGGATATGTACCTTAGAAAGGCTTCTATCTATTATAGATTACTGCGCAAGCCTTAGGATAGCACTTTACGCTTTAAAATCAAAAGGGGAACTGCACTTCATATATTAAATAATATACAACCATACCCTAGATAATTTAAAAATAGATTTCGGCCGCCAGATACAAATCTGGCGGCGACCACACTTGTTACCCATAAGAAATGAGATTTTAAGTAATTAACTATATTAGAATAGGATAAAAAGGTGTTTTACACATAAGGTAAATGCAACACAACAACGGATTTGTGCCCCGTTACAGAATTCCTAAGAGCGCAGAAGCTGTATTATCCAAATCTTGTAGGCTTTCGCGGATCGAGCACGTCAACAGCATATCTCGCAACAATGGATGTGGATATACCAGGACACAAAATGTCCAATTTACAGTGCTCATACCATGAAAATAATTTATGATGTCATTTTTAATCTGTTATTTTTATTTTAATCACAAAAACGGGCGGCGTGGGTGTGGCAATACCAAATGGGGTGTGTGGCTATACCGGTTCTCTTAAGAAAAGGAGGCTGACATTATTGCCGCGTATCGCTTCGGGGCGCTGTTAAATAGACTGTTTGCTTTGAGTAAATCACTCGATAGTCAGATCCATCAACAGGAAACATAAAACTTTCTTAAAGCGGTCGTTACATGCAGAAACCATTTTAATAATGGTGGTATACCTGTTATGATTAATGCAATTGCAATCGCCGTGATTAACCTCCGCTGTGCGACAGCTTCTAGAAGTTGTACAAATCTGTAGTTATTACTTATCATCCTTCTCAATTTGTAACGGGACACCCTTTGCTTGTACTGTCAATAGTACCAGTCAACCTACACTGATTACAGTGAAGGTGGGGTGCTTTAACTACTTCGCGTACACGACGTGCAGAGAAAGGTTCTAAGGCTTAGCTACTAAACGTAAATTTTAAGGCTTTAGATTAGGGAAAAACTATTAATATATGAAAATCTTTATGACGGTCTTCTATCTACTGGCTTCTATATTTTATAACTAATTCTGAATGCGCCTTCTTGCGCGACGCCTGATCGTGTCTTGTAACGATTGGTGGGGTTGATTTCAAATTAAATCAACCAATTAATATAATTAATGAGTAATTTCATCAACATCAGCGAAGTTGGCAATATTGAAACTATAAAGTCAAATAAATTAATATACTAATTTTGTACTTCTTTATTTTTTCGTGTGATAGGAAATAATTTACTGTTCTCTTGTAGGTTAAAATAGTTATGTAGCAGTTCACCCATTTACGTCATCACCCCCTTAAGCAACATTCACTTAAGTGATTGATGTTAAGTGACAGAGAGTACTATTAGGTCTCATTCTGTTGATTTGCACTTTTTGCTCTTATTTTAATTCCAACTTTAATTGCGCATGGTTCTAAACACGTGCACGTCACCTGCGAGGCAGCAAAGTTGGCAGCTGCACGGCCCAATGCAAGTGTTAGCGATGCGAATATTTCGGTAGACGCTAATGCCTCTACTGCGGGGAAGAAGTCACTTGCTACTCCCATGGTAGGTGACTGGGCCGAGTCGGCGTGATCGCTCGAATCGGTTGCAACGGCTAAGGCCTCCGGGTCACCCGGAGCCACGACCATTATTCCTTCGGGGTCTAAAGTGACTCCCAAAGAGATGATGACGAAGTTATTTGACACTTTGTCAGACTCTTTTGGTGTGGAGTCATCTTGTGATGACTCCATGGACACTGATAACTCTGGTGATGTCAGTATGCACCAACAGGAACGAAGTGATCGTAAAGGTCACTTCGGTTAGCATGTTATAGGTGGGGCTAGTATGCATCACCGGGAACGAGGTGATTCTAAGAATCACTACGAGGGTAATGTTAGCGTTAACGTTAGCATGAGCCAGCGGGAGAGGGACCGCGATGTTTTGCAGTTCGCTACCGAAAAGAATCCCTGATTGCCTTCAATGGATATAAAACTCGTTGGAAAGGCACGACCAGGGATCGATATCATATTCCGTTATTCAACTCATCCAGGCTCAACAAGCCTGGTGAGGAAGAAGCGAAATCCTTCATCGATGCCCTTTCCGGCATCGGTGGTAAACTTGTACGCGGGCAAAGGATGTCACTCCTTTGTTCCAAGCTTGGGAAGCATTTTTACAGAATCTACAAAGCGAAGGCCGCAAGGCCTGGCTTGACAAACTGGATGCTTTGTGAACGTTTCGAAAAGTGGACCGTAGTTGGTGCACGATATAAGTTCTACCGGTTGTCTAGAGAAGCAGGGATACCTTGTCTGACGCTCGGGGGCTCATGCTCATGCTGTTTTAAGGGTGCAGATCATGCCTTTAAGGAGGCATTCTCCCTTAAAGATCCTCGTTAAAGACGTTCATCTCTTGTGAGTGCGTGAAAGGATCGAGAGCATCGAATCCTTTTACGAGCGCGGGAAGCTCTCGCTCTTTGAAGGAATCTCTTTCGAGGAGGATGGGTCTCGTCGTACTGTCGAACAAGACCCTGAATATCCATCAATAGTTGAGAACAAGGTTCCCAGCTAGCATGCAAAGGTGGATACCTTTGCCATCGAACGAGATATTTCGTTCGAACCCTTTTACCTTACGGTGGTTTGAGAAGCTTTCAACTTGGGAGCAGATTGCGACTGGTCAAGTGACGAACAAAAGAAAACATCAGTTCCTTCAAAACGAGCTTGTGATAGCTCGTCAAAAGATATCATTCTTGGAGGATGTAGCGGATCATCTGGTTCGTGAGAGCTAGACTCTGTCCTAAGACAATCATGCTTTAGCTCGGGACCATCAGGCTTTGGCAGACGTCTTAGACCGTTCCGGGGTGATCCGGAAACGGAAGAGGCCTCGTAGTGATGGTACGGGCGGAGACGCTTAACATAAAACGTAGGATGCCAACGCATCCTACGAGTCAGCTCGATCGTGTACGCATTGCCTTGGCGGTACAGTACACGAAATGGGCCGATATACCTGGGCAGTAATTTATTACTGCCTACATTCGTCACTACATGTTTTGGTATGTTTACCCTAGGCAGTAGATTTGATCGTTAACATTGTATGCAAGAATGTTTGCTCTTCTATTTTTGTCGGAGTTCCGTTTCTGTCGGCCAACTGCATCAGCGATGGGATCTTAAACGAAACGGTCCACTGCTTATCTAGCAAGCAGGAAATCACCTGCTGATCTGTTTTTATTTTTACTTCAGTGCGACCGGTGCGCACAGCAGAGATGTCATTCTTCTCATTAGTACGAGTATAATTGTTCTCACTAATAGTGTGCTGAGGCTTTTAGCATCGACATTAAAGTCAGTAATATATTATTACATTATTGTTATTACTGAGTTTGTCCACTTCAATGTTGATTAAATCAACATTAGTATCGCTCGCATCAACTCTACGGTCAATGCGTGATGAGTAAGAGCTAGATTATTCTTTGCTCGAGTAAGTCACCCCCCCCCCTAAATAAGAGTCTCTCTCAAGCAAGGTGGGATATACGTGGATGTCGTAAGCCATTTACGAAAAATGGTGTATGCTTTGTGGAAGAATGCACTAAACTGTTGATGGCAAATCTACTATCGGTAAGGACACAATCTACTATCGGTAAGGACACGCGCCATCTCGTAAAGAGTGGACGTATCCACGAAGTATCTTTTCAAGAACGAATTGCACGTTCTGTCTAACCACTGTTTCAGGTATGGTCAGAAGCTGATATTTTCAACTGCCAAAACTCCGCCGTGAATCAGGGCTCTCGATCTGAAACCAGTTGACAGGGTAACCCCTGGAGTCAAATATCGTGTCAACAAAGAGACGAGCACAGCCTTTGGCTGTGGTCGACTCGGGATGTACTATCTTGCTGAAACGATCAACAAACCAATAATATCATTATTATCGTGATCGTCGTTAGAAAATTCGAAGACGAATTCCATAGATACGGACTGGCAACACTCTGCCGGAACAGGCAAAAGCTGTAGCGGAGCACGGGATGAAGCACTGAGCATCACCCGTTGACAAACTTCGCAAGCACGTATGTACTTGTGAACGAACTCGCGACTTGTCGTAAGATAAGTATTCTCACGTCCATGATGCCCACTTATTGGTGCATCGTGGCAATCATACATGATGCCCACTTATTGGTGCATCGTGGCAATCATACATGATGCGTGAATGCAACCTTTTATGCTTGGGGATGACGACACGAGGTGTGTCACCAACAATGCTTGTGTAATACATCAAATCATTGCGTGTTGTGTACCAATCCTCAACGGATCGATACAATTTCGACAATCCTTTCGAGGATTGCTGTGATTGTGTTCTAAGAATATCTATCAACCCTTTACGAGCCTTAATCTTCTTGAGATGCTCTTCTAATGCCCTCAAGTAATATTGACGACGGATAACTTATTGTTGCAACAGTAGGCTGATAGTCACTGTTGATTGTTCCAAAAGTGGGCTTATCCTCACTGTTGTTTCGCGCAGCCAGCTTAAAATCGGGTCGGCGCGAAAGGGCATCATCGACGACATTAAGTCGACTGATTTATACTCCACGGAGAAGTTGTACTCCGCGAAGAAAGACAACCATCTCGCCATTCTTTGCGAGAGGTGTGGACTGTTTACATCAGTCCGTAAAGCCGCATGGTCCGTATGGATAATTGCGCTCTGCTGATTGAAGCTGACGCGATTGATAGCAGACGACGCGCTCTGCGCCGTCTCTGTCGTATTGCATTAACACACAGCCAATTGCAAATTGCTGGCGTCTCAGACATCATGAAATGGTCTGTCTTGGTCAGCAATCACCAGGATTGGCGATTGGTTCAAGCTTTGCTTGATACTCTCAAGGGAACGTTGACAATCAGCGTTTTATGACCACTTAACTTTTTTTTCAACGAAAAAAGGAAAATGTACTGTCATTTCGGCACTATTGCAGGAGTACTTATGTAAGTACGCCGCTAAGCCGAGAAAATTTCGAAGTCCCTTTACATCAATTGGCACAGGCCAGTCGGTGATCGCCTTGATTTTTTCTGGATCAGGGCGTGTTTACCTAAGAAGTGGTATATGCTTGCAGCGAATATACACTTCTTGAGACATGCATACAACTTATGCTTACGCAAAAGTGTAATAACCTTTATGACGTTGGCACGATGTACTTCAACGTCTGGCTTTCCGTTAATGGTGTGCTATGAACGAAGACGTCACCAAAATAATCGGTGCGATATCCCGCACCGAACTTAATAGATTGGTGACACATCTGTTGAATGTCGCAGGCGAATTACTTAGTCCCTGTGGCAAAACTAGCCACTCCGATAGCATTCCGCTTAGGGTGCTTACTGCTGTGAACGGGGTATTCTTTCATGCATAAGGATCTGATAGAGTCTATCCATCACATCAATTGACGGAAAGATCGTACTCTTTGACATACCATCAATGGTTAAGTCTTTTCGTGGTATCGCCGGCACTGTTTATAGTACTAGTCAACCCACACTGATTACAGTGAAGGTGGGGTGTCCCGATTTCTTCACGTACACGACGTGCAGAGGAAGCTAAGAAGTCTTAGCTATCAAAGGTATGGCTTTTGAAATAGAAAAAGTAAACTATTTTAATATATTAAAATCTTGTTTGACGATCTTCTACCTACTTACTTTTATATATTAACAACTAATTCTGCAATGCGCCTTCTTCCGCGACGCCTAATCGTGTCTTGTACGATTGACGGGTTGATTTAAACTTAAATCAACCAATCAATAGAACTTATGTGTTATTTCATCAACATTACCGAATTGGCAATATTGTAAATATTAAGCCAAAATTAATATAGATACTAATTTCGTACTTCTTTATTTATTTCTTCTCATAAGCAATAATATATGTTTTTCCTCTTATAGTTAATAATAATAATGTAACGGTACACCTGTTACACAAATAGTGTGCTGGCTGCGGTCAGTGACAAAGCTGTTTTGTAAAGAAGCACCTTTCGCGAGGACAGATAACAGTACTAGCCTGTCACGGGGTGTATCGTGACATAAATTAACACTTAAAGGTTGTTATTTAATGTATTATCTAAAAAGTAGAAAACATTTGGAGAATATTACTTTAGATAGTAATATTCGGAAAGCTTATCCATTGGTAGATATAGGCCATTATATCTACTTGCTCCGCGGTCCAGTCAGCACTGGACGCGCGCAAAGAGAGTACAGGTAAGACTTTGTTACATGTTTTGTATTAGTATATAATTAAGTTAGTATTAAATAGATAGAAACATGAACTTAATTATATCAAATACAGTTTACTTTAACCCTCTTTAATGCAAGTGTTTTTAAAAATAGTCTTCCTCTGCACGTACTAGTGTACGTGAACACTTCAGGACCGGGAGGTGCCGGGTTCGATACCCGGGGCCGACAAATCCTCCAAAGTATAATGGGAGGTGGTCTTGTCCTGTGCACCCAAAAAGGTGTATATGATTAGAAATACAAAAACTAACCAATCATCAATTGAAAGGCAAGTCCGGTGTAACACACTAGTGTACGTGAATACTCGCACTGAAGCAGTGCGAAGTGGACTTTTATTAAAGCAGTACAAGTCGGCAGTTCCCCGTTACATAGCCAACCTGCCACAATAACAGTGAAGGTGAGGTGCCTCGATTATTTCACGTACACTGATGTGCAGAGGAAGGTTATAATTAGCTTAGAAGTTTTAGCTACTTTATGGCTTTACTTTAGAAAATGGTAAACTGTATTATTATAATAGGCTCCTGTGTACTATCTTCTATCTTCTGGCTTTAACATATGTATAACAGAGTATGCAAAGAGTCTCCTTGCGCACCGCCCGATCGTGTCTTGTAACAATTGGCCGGGTTGATCAAAACTTTAGTCAACCAATCAACAGAACTATTGTCTTGTTAGAAAATGATTAACGACCCGGATTTTACCAAAATCGGAGGAGATTTTACCAAAAACAGAGGGAGATAAACGATTTCCATTCTTTAGTGACCTTATGAAAACTGCGACAGGAAAAAAATGTACCGCGGGCTTTCATGCTTTTATACAGCCATCAGGCATATCGCGCATCTGGTCCGGTTTTACCATGACATCCGTACTAGTGCTTCCAGTGGACGCCGTCGATTGACACGCCCCAATGACGTCGTTCTTATTCAGTCGAAACGAGTCCTGCGGCTCAAACATCTTCAAGCAGGATGCAGGCGTCTGTGCGGCCTCCAGGAGCTTTTCCGGTAAAGGTGTCTCGAGTTCCCCCAAGCTTTGCGTGACCATCATCTGAAGTTCTGTGGAATGTCTTAACTGAAGCTGCGCAAACTCGACAAATATATTTTTCAATTCCACGGCCTTCTGGCCTCGAAATCGCGCCACCTCGCGCATTACACGCGCGTGGACCCGTTCAAAGTCGTCTTTTGCCGTCACAAGATCATGACTGAGCCGCGTGGCCGATGGTGAGTCTGGCCCGTCACCATTTACGGCCTTGCGGTGTGCCGCGAGCTGTGCCTGGTACAGAAACCGTCGGTCCTCGCGCACATCCAGGGCTTTCTGCACCGCCTTGACCCAGCGAGCAATGTCATCGATACTTGCGGAAAACGCCACGAGCTCCGCGTCCATTTGACGTGCACGCGTGTCGAGCATTGCTTGTAGAGCATGATAGTACGACGTCGGCATCTCTTGGTTCTCGTCCTCGGCATCGGCGACGAAACCAAGGCACTCAATGAGGTCGCAATGGGCCCCGGCTGTCAATTTGTTCTGCTGGCTCGCAATGCGCGCCTTGCGCTTAAGTAATATAACCTGTGCGTGGAGTTTCGACACGTACTGTGCCGCTATGGTGAATGCCGGGTCGTCAATGGCTCCACACTGCTCCCCGTCCTCCGACTGGCGCGGACCAAAGAGCTTGAGCGTGTCGTTCTCGACCATGCGCTGGTATGTTTTGCCCCACCAATTGTGAAGTTGTTGGGTATGCTGAACGACCGAGGCCATGGACGTGGCGTTTAGGGAGTCCGTGCCTTGCGACGCGGCCTTGAGGGCCGAAAGCTCGACGATGGAGCACTTGAGGAATCTGTGGAAAAGGTTGGAAGTCCGTAGCTCGTCGTGCTGGTCAACCTTGCGCAAGAAGCGCTCGAGGCCCGCGCGACGGTGTTCGAGGAATTCTGAGCCCTGGAGCAACCCCAAGACCTTGGCGGGCAGCGGCGGGATCACGTAACCAGCACACTGCTTTGACAACTCGTAGTGCAGCCATAGAAAATCCGAGTAGCGGCGTTCGACGACGACGTCGTCGGCAGACGAGATCTTATACACGTGATGCGAATTAACGCCGTCGCCGACCTTGCCGGCCGTCCCCACGGCAATGCTTGATATATTGCTGGAGGAGCTCATTTTTGTAAAAAGAGGTTGTTGCGTGAATGGCAGTTAGGAAAGTGATAAGCATTGTGTGACTTGGCTACTGAAACGGACGGCGCGGAAAGCCCCGGGGCGGATCGTCGCTACCGTCACAATCCGACACGGGAACAACGATTACAAATCGTTAAAGTGCGTATTGAGTAATGCTGCAGATGCCATGTGTGTGAGCTCGGACAAATGCGCAACCAATCTTTCTGCGACGAAAAAGGGTCTTGGATTCCGTCTGGTCGTTCGTTATTCCCAAGTTTAAGGAGGTTACGGTGTTGACAAAATCTGATTTTCTCTCGGAAGAGAGGCGTTTTTTGGCCGTAGTATTCCTCTCCGAGGGGTGCGTACGGTACGGACTACCTCTATACCGGAATGGAAATACAAAAACTCTGTGTGAGAGACACTTTTAAATAAAGGATTGACAATGTTTAACCGGATGGCTGCTCATAAGCCATGTGGCAAATGAGCAGATGGTGAAAAATGAGACCTGCACTGGAATTTTGAGCAATTTCTTTACTGAGCAGCATGTCTACTATTTCGTAAAAGAGAAGAGGCTCTACGCTACTGCTAACAATCTCATGAATTAAAAAGTTTCGTTCGAATACGAAATAGATCATCGAATAGCGTTGCAACGTGTCTTATATTGAAAATTTACACAGGAAAACAAAAATATCGAAACAGGTTGTCCCAGCACTACAAAATCAGCAAATTATCTGCAACCACGCAACCAATCGCGGTATCTTTTGTCAGAAACTTTTCTGTGCCTGTCTGATTTCTAACTACAATACTTGATAACAACGCCTTCGGCTTTAGATCCAGCAGAAACGGACTTTGTATAGTATCTTTATTGTAGGCGGATTTAATCGCGGTCCCTTTTGTTTGGCTTGTATCAGGCGTTGCACTTCACAAACCAATTGCGGGATAGAAGAAGGGTAAAGCGCAAGCGGCAACACTCATCATCTTGAGGGGTTATTCAGAGTAATTTGGTTACACTAACGCTAACTGCTTAAACTAGACGCAGACGAATTTCACGCAACTAGCGCCATCTCTTGCTCTATAGCTTCGAGGCGTGCATCGCACTCGCCACTGCAGAGAGCCTTGTTATTCGTTATGCGTTTTCTGTTTTATTCAATGATTCACAGAAAAACATCAATTTTTGGATGAAGTCGTTGGAAATATCGCATTACCTTTAAGGATTACAAGTATTAATTGGTCAAGTTAATCGCACGATGTCTTAATTTTCTTGCTTGATGTTGTAGCGTGCGAGAAACACGCCGCTGATTTAATATTCTTGTGGGTACTGTAGATTCATGCTCAGATTGCGATTTGATACAGACCAGCTGTAAGCTCAGAGCATTGCTCTTATCTGGGACAAAAAGCGCTTACAGTGTGATAGGCTTGAAGGAGATGGTTGTGTCTGTTGATAGTATAAAAATTGTCTCGCTTACAATGACATCGAATTATATTTACGGCTGCTTATCGTCATTGCATGTAACTAAACGCAGCAATTGCAAGAGAAGGCAAAACGTTGCTTCACACCATGACTTTTGCCGAGGCGCGTAACGTTGCAACGCAAAAAAAAATTCTTGCGGCGCGAAGCTCTTGGCGTTTGAGATATATGAAGTACAGCTGTAGATGCCAAAGCAACGTAGATTTGGGGGTAGAGCCAATTTAATAAGCGAAAGTTCCATGCATTCGCGATGCGTTTCTAAAATGTCATTTATCAAGCGGCGAAGCATTTGACAGGCAAAGAAAAGCTATTGCAAATTTCGAATTTTAAGCGAAATATTTGAAGAACGGCAAACGCCGGGGCTATTGCAGCTGATAGATAATTCAACCAGTACTGCATTTTTCCGCCATTTCGGTTATGTGAAGTTCAAGTTCAAGGCAAAAGAAGGGCCTCACTTTGACGAACCATTGTGTTACAGGAAAGTTCGCGAAGAGTCGACTAAACGCCCTTTTGTCTTTTTCGGGTCTTCATCTGTCGGTAAATTGAAGTAGACGTTGCGTCAGTCAATGAAAAACAAGGACTACCAGACGATTCAGTATGTATAAATAAAGCTTGATCATCATTGTAAATAGACTTTATCTTATTCGTTGTCAAACGTTATTAGTTATAGAATTACATCAATTTATAAAATAGCAACCATTGAATGACCATGGGGGACGTTAAATCCTACAAGTTAAAAGGGTTATCAGCTTTCGGGGAATTCGCTATTAGTGTAACGGAGTGTATCGTTACATGAAATTAACACTTAAAGTTTGTTAATTAATATAATATCTAAAAGGTAGATAATATTTGGAGGATATTACTTTATATAGTAATATAAGATTTCTTATCCATAAATAGGTATAGACCATTATACCTATTTATTCCGCAGAGTAATCAGCTGTAGGAGTAATCAAAGAAAGAGTTACAGATAAGATAGAGATAAGAATTCATTTACATGTTTAGTATTAGATTATAATTAAGTTAGCATTTATAGATTGAACAAGAGACACTTAATTATATTTAAAACAGTTTTCATTTTACCCTTTTAAAGCTAGTTGCCTTAAAAGAAGTCTTCCTCTGCACATACTAGTGTACGTGAAATAACGTAGGGCACCACTCGCAACTGAAGCAAGCGAGGTGGACTTGTACTGAAGCAGTACAAGTCGTAGTGCCCCGTTACACCTGGTAGCACTTTGTAGTCCGTTCAAGGACCACATTTCCCACATCTAACATGGACATGTTAGATGATAGTGGGAATACACATCACGTTTCCCCTGAAAGCTACTCCTTTCTAAGTGATATAGAAAGGAGTGCGGTTGAACGAATGAGTTCGACCGTAGGAAACGATGCAATCCTGGCATT
>NC_090610.1:15041065-15049993 GCF_004359215.1 Bremia lactucae
TTACAACAGGTACAGACCCCTGTACCTGGGATGACGCAAACGCGTCGTCCCGAAACTTTAAAGATTGACATCTCTAAGTATAGGGGAGTCGAAGAAGACTCCCTCTTGAGATGGTTTGTCGAGTTGGACGATGCCATAAGGGCACGTCACATCATCGACGAGCAAATGCAAGTCGCATTCGCTCAATCAAATCTGGCAGGTCGTGCCAAAACTTGGGCATTGGGCCTTAAGTTGCGCGACCCATACGTCTTTGGGTCGCCAGAGGCTTTTAAAACCCGACTCAAACAGACGTTTGAACCACCAAGGGCTGAGCTCAGAGCTCGTTCAGAGCTTCTGAAACTCAAGCAAGGCAAGCGTGATGTTCACGCATATGCCCAGCACATACGACTCTTAGCGAGTTGTATTACAAATAACCCAGTTCTGAACACACGTTGATCACGGTGTTCATGCAAGGTCGTACGGATGGTCCCGTAAAGACCCACTTAATCCGCTTGGAACTGGATACGCTTGAAGAAGCAATATCCGTTGCGGAACAGGAGGACTTTAGTTTGAGACAGGCTAAAGCTAGTTCGTCATCATATCGTCCTCCAAGACGACACGAGTTAGGAGGTCCAGAACCCATGGACCCTTCTTACGTCGAAAGCGAGAGACCCCGCTTTACGAGAAATAAGCGATCGCAGAAATATCACTTAGAAAGGAGTAGCTTTCAGGGGAAACGTAAAGCGTATTCCCACTATCATCTATCATGTCCATGGTAGATGTGGGAAATGTGGTCCTTGGACGGACTACAAAGTGCTACCAGGTGTAACGGGGCACTATGACTTGTACTGTTTCAGTACAAGTCTACTTCGCACAGCTCCAGTTGCGAGTGGTGCCCTACGTTATTTCACGTACACTAGTACGTGCAGAGGAAGACTTTTCTTAAGGTATCATTAATGGGATTTCCATTTTTAACTGGCTTTTATTCAAAAGATTTAATATTAGAGGGTAAAATGAAAACTGTGTTAAATATAATTAAGTGTCATCTCTGTAAATGCTAACTTAATTATAATCTAATACTAAACATATTAATGAATTCTTATCTCTATCTTATCTGTAACTCTCTCTTTGATTACTCCCACAGCTGATTAGTCTGCGGAATAAATAGGTATAATGGTCTATACCTATTTATGAATAAGAATTCTGAATATTACCATATAAAGTAATATCCTGCAAATATTATCTACCTTTTAAATATGTATCAATTAACAACCTTTAAGTGTTAATTTCATGTAACGATACACCCCGTTACAGTTGTGGTATCCACGCAGACCGATTGTTTCGCATTTTATGTTCTTATTCTGCTAATTTGTGCTGTGCAGGCAACTTCTATCCTATTTCGGTCAGTATATCGCCAGTGCTCTTTCTAAGAAATTTTCAACATGCTGTGCATCCCGTCGACACGTGAAGAAACAGTGTGGTCAAAGTGCGGGACATTATAAACCCAAACTCCAACAAACTAAAATAATATTAAGAAGTTGTAAGAAATGATAGGAATAAAACACTAGAATTTAGTATGTATGCATAATTGATGTTACAAAAAATGAATCTTTTTGTTATGGATTCTCAAGGTAGTATTCTATGGCACTTACATAATCTTGTTGAAGAAGTGTTCATTGCTGCCATAAATTCCTCCATTGTTTAAGCATTGACTACCTTGCTCTATTTAAAGACAAATTTGTTCCAGGCTTCAGTCCTAGAGATCTTACCACGACCAAGCAAACAGCGGTGAGAGTTTTGAAATGTGCTACCTACAAAGTAAATTTTGCTCAATGGTTTTGTTGCTCGCAATGCATTCATTAGAGCAACCTCATGGTCAGGAAAACAACAACGCTATTCTCTAATGCAGAGTGTAAATTGATGTCATTTTAAAGAATAGACGCAAGTAAAGTCCTCTTGGGTTTCCTCACTCATAAAGCAATAAAAAAGGGGAATGTATAACTTGTTGACGTGACCCTCACTCCATTTAACATCGGCAACCTATGCCGGTTCGTCTTGTACGTGCAATCCAATAGCCAAACTGGATTCGAACAGAAATACTGTCAGATTTCATGTGCTGAACTAGGAAGCACAAGAAGATGGGATAACTTGTTCCGCTTTGTTTGATGTGATGAAAGGCAAAACAAGAGCTAATTCAGTCCATCCTTGTAGAGTTTCTTGGCGAAGTATTTGAGTTAAATTGGTGACATCTTTTGCTGTGGCGCCGATTGTGTCGCGAATTTGCTGAAGGGCAATAACAATTGTGCGAGTTTAAACGCCTGCACTGTGTAAGTTGGTGACTTGAAGGCGATTTGATTCGCGTAGATTCCGTAATGAGCTATAAGCGCTGAGATGTATTGCAAGAGGGTGGTTGTGTTGCTGTTGTCAATTAGAAAGAGCCATCTCTCCTGCTTTCTTAGTGTTAGTTGGAAAGGGTTGCAACAGCATTTTTGCGTCCTTTTCCTTGCATTATCTGAGCGCGCAGGGGTTACCATAGCTGCTGGCATGTTAACATTGAAGAACCTTAACCTTTACCTCACCATTTGCCGAGGGACCCATCCTCCTACTTCTTGCAAACTTATGAGGAAAATGATCTTCCATAGCTGCGGCACGTTTCTCCTATTCAGCTTGTTTCAATGTTTGCCAAGTATTACTTACCAGATCAAAGACAGCCCTAAGTTTCTTTACAAATTTATAGTCATCCTGTTGTATATGTGTGTCTTGATAGAATTCTCCCGCACACTAGCGTCACCTTTAATATAGTTCCTAATGGCCAATCAAATCGTAACAAACGGGACTACTTTTGACAATAAAAAAACTCACTCCTCGGCGGGGTGGGTCTAGCAAAAGCCTGGGTGGGTCTAGACATTCCCTTGTTTAAGAGAAATTGAAAAGGATAACATTTATTAAAATTTCTACAGCGATAAATTACGACAAAGACTCCTTCTACGTCTTTTCCACTTCAATGACTTTGATTCAAGAGCAAATAATAAGCCAATCTGTGCGATCGCAGGCGCACGGGACCAGCATTTTCATTGCGCGTAAATAAGATTGATACGGTTAAAATTTTAAGAAGTAGAGCAGCCTTCGAAGTACATAGTGTAACGGGGCACTACGACTTGTACTGCTTTAGTTGCGAGTGGTGCCTTACGTCACTTCACGTACACTAGTACGTGCAGAGGAAGACTTCTCTTTAAGATAACTAACGTAAAGAGGGTTATATGAAAACTGAATTAATACGATTAAGTTCTATTCTTTCTATCTGTTAACTTAATGATGAACTAATACTAAACATGCAATTGAAATCTTATCTTATCTGTCTATGTCTCTTTGTTTACGTATAAAGCTGATTAGTCTGCGGGATAAATAAATATAATGGCCTATACCTTTTTATGGATAAGATTTCCGAACATTACTATCCAAAATAATATTCCCCAAATATTATTTACCTTTTGGATAATACATGAATTAGCAACCCTTAAGTGTTAATTTCATGTAACGATACACCCCGTTACATCATTCCTCCCTTAAACGACAATCACTCTGACTGTCATTGGATGGAGTGGTCAGTATATGACCACTTAAATTTTAAAACGATGTTGATTGGTCAGAACCATCATTTTAAAATTTCTATCGCATGAAGAATCAACTCATGCGGGGTGACGATAGTGCTTCGCCTTCGGCTGCGGTTCGTGCAGCCGCGGGTGACGCACTATTAACTCTTGCGGCAGACGAAGCGTCTGCCGTAGTGTCTTCCACTCGCACAACACTAGATGTTGCGAGTGCACGTGGTGATTCACCACGTGAATACGACCCCCCTTTGGAGGTCGACTGCGAATGCGAGTCGGACGAAATGGCCGACTCGGGGAGAATGGAGCAGTCGCCTGATATACGTCAGGCAGCTGACTATGAGCCTTCAAATAAAAGAGCTCATTCTGATAGACGAGTAAACAGTCTATTTGGATCCGACGATGAGGATGATCCCTCATCGCCCGTACGATCTCCCATACGGTCACCTGCACGGTTTCTGTGCAAGGTGACGACGATGGCGTAAGCCATCATAATAAAATTTCTTGTGGTACCCCCGCTTCAGTGGGTACCACTCAGAGGAGTGAAGACAATAAATGTATCATCTCGCCCCTGAGAAGAAGCCGTGGCTTTTGTCCGAACGGCTAATCAGTAGCTTGTCTGGAGAGACTTCTCCTCACAAAAAATTTCTCTTATTTATTGCGACAAATCGACAGAGAAACGAACTGAGGCATGGAAGCCCAGCCTCACGTGGGGAGATCCCTGTCCGTGTTGTGTTGACAACTCGAAGAGGGTAAAAATGGATGTCTATTTACTTTCTTCGCCCTGGGGAAGGGCTCGCGTTTCTATTGAGATTTTTTTGGGATGCAATTGACGTTTTGCAATCGATCTACAAGCGCCAGGGGCGCGGAATTTTCTGATGGGCTTCTGAACCATCGGATGGGTCTCGTCATTCTACTGACGATGCCCTCAACGTCAGCAACCAGCTGGGAACGAGGCTCCCAGCTGTCATGTGAAGGTAGATTACCACGCCAGCGAACAAGATAACTCGTTCGCTGCCCCTTCACATCACGGTGGTTCTGGATACGTTCTATAAGGAAACGTTGACCACCGTGGGAATCCACCAATGGTTGTGGTGGAGGAGGGAAAATTAGATCCGAACCGAGTGTCGGATCTAATGTCGAAGATCGACACAATCTATCACTTCCTCCATAATTTGGAGGAGGGACTTGACCACAAGCGCGGCAAGCGTCGCTCGTTGGAGCAGACGATGCAGGCTCACCATATCGGGCGGTTGGAAGACCGTTCGAAGAGTGCGTACTCTATGTTGGAGTACGAACGGAAATATCACGCTATTCGTGATGAGCTGTCGTCAGCTCATCGCAGTTTCGAGGATCTTCGAAACCTGCATGGGAAACTCCAGATTCAACATGAGAATCTGGTTCGCGATCACAAGAATCTGTTAGGGATACTTGAAAAGGGTGGTCAGATCTGACCTCGGAAAAAGCCGCGCACTGATGGTACGGGCGGAGCCGACCAAAGTAAAACGTAGGATGCGAACACATCCTGCGTGGCAATTCTATTATGTACGCATCGCCTCTGCGATGTAGTACACGGAAAGGACCAATGAACTTCGTAGTAGTTTACTGCTACCCACATTAGTGACTAAACGCTTAGGTGGGTTTACCGTAGAGAGTAGCACTAGATCATTAATATTAAATGAATGAACATTTGCTCTTCCATGTTTGTCTGCATTCCGTTTCTGTCGGTCCACTGCATTGGCAATGGAATCCTGAACGGAACGGATTATTGATTCTCGAGTTAGCAGAAATTCTTCTGCTGACTCATTTGTTTTGTCTTTTTCAGTACGCTTTGTGCGTACTGCCATGATATCATTCTCATCTTAGATGTCGATATCTTCGACATCGACATCACTCACGTCGTTTTTAACTTCGACGCGTGATGAGCATGAGCCAGAAATGGTTTTGCTCGTGCGAGTCCACCACCACCCCCCCTTAAACTATAGGATCCCTCTAATTGGGTTAGTATGCGAGGATGACGTAAGCCATTCACGAAGAACGGGTATGCATTGTAGACGCATGCGTCGAAATATTGATGGCAAATTCGACTATCGGTAAAAACTCGCTCCAATTCGGATACGATTGGACGTAACCTCGAAGTATCTCTTCAAGGACGCGATTTACGCGTTCTGTTTGACCATCCGTTTCTGGGTGGTCGGATGTTGACATAGTCAGCCGTGTTCCGAGAGATCGGAACACGGATTGCCAGAACTCCGCCGTGAATCTNCCTCCCTTAAACGACAATCACTCTGACTGTCATTGGATGGAGTGGTCAGTATATGACCACTTAAATTTTAAAACGATGTTGATTGGTCAGAACCATCATTTTAAAATTTCTATCGCATGAAGAATCAACTCATGCGGGGTGACGATAGTGCTTCGCCTTCGGCTGCGGTTCGTGCAGCCGCGGGTGACGCACTATTAACTCTTGCGGCAGACGAAGCGTCTGCCGTAGTGTCTTCCACTCGCACAACACTAGATGTTGCGAGTGCACGTGGTGATTCACCACGTGAATACGACCCCCCTTTGGAGGTCGACTGCGAATGCGAGTCGGACGAAATGGCCGACTCGGGGAGAATGGAGCAGTCGCCTGATATACGTCAGGCAGCTGACTATGAGCCTTCAAATAAAAGAGCTCATTCTGATAGACGAGTAAACAGTCTATTTGGATCCGACGATGAGGATGATCCCTCATCGCCCGTACGATCTCCCATACGGTCACCTGCACGGTTTCTGTGCAAGGTGACGACGATGGCGTAAGCCATCATAATAAAATTTCTTGTGGTACCCCCGCTTCAGTGGGTACCACTCAGAGGAGTGAAGACAATAAATGTATCATCTCGCCCCTGAGAAGAAGCCGTGGCTTTTGTCCGAACGGCTAATCAGTAGCTTGTCTGGAGAGACTTCTCCTCACAAAAAATTTCTCTTATTTATTGCGACAAATCGACAGAGAAACGAACTGAGGCATGGAAGCCCAGCCTCACGTGGGGAGATCCCTGTCCGTGTTGTGTTGACAACTCGAAGAGGGTAAAAATGGATGTCTATTTACTTTCTTCGCCCTGGGGAAGGGCTCGCGTTTCTATTGAGATTTTTTTGGGATGCAATTGACGTTTTGCAATCGATCTACAAGCGCCAGGGGCGCGGAATTTTCTGATGGGCTTCTGAACCATCGGATGGGTCTCGTCATTCTACTGACGATGCCCTCAACGTCAGCAACCAGCTGGGAACGAGGCTCCCAGCTGTCATGTGAAGGTAGATTACCACGCCAGCGAACAAGATAACTCGTTCGCTGCCCCTTCACATCACGGTGGTTCTGGATACGTTCTATAAGGAAACGTTGACCACCGTGGGAATCCACCAATGGTTGTGGTGGAGGAGGGGAAATTAGATCCGAACCGAGTGTCGGATCTAATGTCGAAGATCGACACAATCTATCACTTCCTCCATAATTTGGAGGAGGGACTTGACCACAAGCGCGGCAAGCGTCGCTCGTTGGAGCAGACGATGCAGGCTCACCATATCGGGCGGTTGGAAGACCGTTCGAAGAGTGCGTACTCTATGTTGGAGTACGAACGGAAATATCACGCTATTCGTGATGAGCTGTCGTCAGCTCATCGCAGTTTCGAGGATCTTCGAAACCTGCATGGGAAACTCCAGATTCAACATGAGAATCTGGTTCGCGATCACAAGAATCTGTTAGGGATACTTGAAAAGGGTGGTCAGATCTGACCTCGGAAAAAGCCGCGCACTGATGGTACGGGCGGAGCCGACCAAAGTAAAACGTAGGATGCGAACACATCCTGCGTGGCAATTCTATTATGTACGCATCGCCTCTGCGATGTAGTACACGGAAAGGACCAATGAACTTCGTAGTAGTTTACTGCTACCCACATTAGTGACTAAACGCTTAGGTGGGTTTACCGTAGAGAGTAGCACTAGATCATTAATTTTAAATGAATGAACATTTGCTCTTCCATGTTTGTCTGCATTCCGTTTCTGTCGGTCCACTGCATTGGCAATGGAATCCTGAACGGAACGGATTATTGATTCTCGAGTTAGCAGAAATTCTTCTGCTGACTCATTTGTTTTGTCTTTTTCAGTACGCTTTGTGCGTACTGCCATGATATCATTCTCATCTTAGATGTCGATATCTTCGACATCGACATCACTCACGTCGTTTTTAACTTCGACGCGTGATGAGCATGAGCCAGAAATGGTTTTGCTCGTGCGAGTCCACCACCACCCCCCCTTAAACTATAGGATCCCTCTAATTGGGTTAGTATGCGAGGATGACGTAAGCCATTCACGAAGAACGGGTATGCATTGTAGACGCATGCGTCGAAATATTGATGGCAAATTCGACTATCGGTAAAAACTCGCTCCAATTCGGATACGATTGGACGTAACCTCGAAGTATCTCTTCAAGGACGCGATTTACGCGTTCTGTTTGACCATCCGTTTCTGGGTGGTCGGATGTTGACATAGTCAGCCGTGTTCCGAGAGATCTGAACACGGATCACCAGAACTCCGCCGTGAACCGTGGATCTTTATCCGAGACTAGTTCACGGGGTAATCAGTGGAGTTTATATACCGTGGATCTTTATCCGAGACTAGTTCACGGGTAATCAGTGGAGTTTATATACCGTGTCGATAAAGCCACGGGCACAGCCCGGATCCGTGATCGACTCTGGTAATGCAACAAGATGTACCATCCTGCTGAATATAAAAACGAGGATTTCATTGTTTATGTTATCGTCTTCGGGAAATCCGAAGACGAAGTCCATAGATACGGTCTGCCAACATTTATCGGAAGTGGTAGAGGTTGGAGAGGTGCACGAGATGAAGTGCTAGGCTTCACCCGTTGACATACCTCGCATGCACGAATGTACTTGCGCACGAGCTGATACTGGCGGGGACAGTAAATGTCGCGACTTACTGTGTGATAAGTTCTCTCACGTCCACGATGCCCACTTGTTGGTTTATCGTGACACTCATGCATGATGCCCAAGCGCAAATCATTGTGAGTTGGGACGACGACACGTGGGGTGTCGCCGGCAATGGCTGTGTAATACAATAAGCCGTTGCATGTTGTGTATCGATCGGATGACGATCGATATATGGCCGATAAATCTTTAAACAATTTATCGGATGGATTTGTCGGATGTTTTTTTATTTGCAGAAGGTCTTTATCTTCTGCGTAGGCTTTCTTTATGTCATCAGACAAGGTTGATGACGGAGCACTTGGAGCGGTTGCAGCATTCAGTTTATTGAATGCGTGCACTATCCGCCACCCTCCTGTGGC
>NC_090610.1:15050134-15074870 GCF_004359215.1 Bremia lactucae
CCATTCGCACACAGAAGGTCAAAGAGCTATGCGGGGAGGCTGACTCCCTCACATGGCTCGCTTTTAATTGATCGATAAAGAATTTATCGATCGCAAGTACTTATTCAAGAGGCAGTGGCCACTGCTTCATGACACAGTACTTCGAGCCCGGTTTGGGTTCGATCTCATGTCGAATGCCTTTATCCTTAGGCAACTGGCATGGATCTGTTTCAGGGAATACATCCCTGAATTCAATCAAATCATTATATAAACGTGGGATGACTGCACAAGACCTCAGTGTGAATACCAAACACACTGTGGAATTAGATCCCGGCGGATGTGCACAAGCAAGCCACGATCGTAAATAGTCCAATACGACAGGGGCGCAATTTAGTCTTGAAGACCGCAAAAACCAAGTTTGTAGGTAGATTTTTACTCTAAACAAAATTGACATTAGTTTTGCCGTCCACGAAGTGACACGACAGACTCACCAGCCATCGATGGCGGACTGGAACCTCTTCCCTCAACGTCTTTCGAGTGGGATTGCGCTATCACAGTCGGGTCCTCTACGGTCGACTCTCTACTCGACCTAGGATCATCGTGTTGCCCCTTTTGGACAACCGGTATACTCCTTGAATGTCGCCCGCTAGGCGTACATTCATGTCTCAATCCACTCGACTTATTGGAGTGGTGGACCTTCGGCACTGCCTGTGCATTCGCACAGCCGCCGGCAGCTGACTCCAAAATGTGATTAGTAATCACACTGTGATCTTGTGCAGTTGTACTAACGAGCGTACCAGAAGTGAGGCCATCGCACTCACTCGTAGTACATCCATACGCTTGTGAATGCCCAAGAAGTTCATCAGATTGCCATCTGATGAACAAGTGGCAGGCATCTTTACGGATCGATGCTGCCAGCTGATCCTTGGCTCGTATTTTCTGAGCCAAGGTAAACCTAGGATGACATCAAATTTGTCATCCAAATCCAGTACGATGAAATCATCATCATACTGTAAATCTCTTAACGTGTAGTGAAATTTCACTACGCGTTTCATTACTGTTATTGATGCGCCTGTCGCTAGACGCACCGTCATCCTCGTTGGAGGGATGTCGCGCTCAACATATTTGAGCCTACCACCCTCTAGCGACTGGCGACAAAAAAAATTATTCGAAGCTCCGCAGTCCACTAGGGCTCTAAGAGACAAATCGTTTGTCACTTTTAGCTTCACTGTGATGAGGGATACCTCGTCGCCAGGTGCAGAGACACATAATGATTGTGTCTGGAGCAACTTTAGTCAAGAGATTTGCAAATTCTCTTGAGGTTGCTGGATCAGTAGGGCGTTGCGCCTCTACTGGCCCCGACCGTTTTTTGGCGGTCTGCCTCGCTGTTGCGATTTCGCAACAACGCCGAACCCGCGATCGTTGCCCTTTTTAGCATTCGGTCCAATATTACGTTCAGTATCTTTCGGTACTGGGCGTGGGGCACTACACTCATGAGCGAAGTGTCCTAATTTTTGGCAGCGATGGCATTTCTGTGATCGCTTATTATTCAAAAAGCGAGGTTTCTCGCTTTCGACATAAGATAGGTCCGTAGGTTCTGGACCTCCAAGCTCGTGTCGTCTTGGAGGACGATAGATGACGAACTAGCTTGGGCTTGTCTCAAGCTAAAGTCCTCCTGTTCCGCAACGGATATTGCTTCTTTAAGCGTATCCCGTTCCAAGCGGAATAGGTGGGTCTTTACGGGACCATCCGTAAGACCTTGCATGAACACCGTAATCAACTTGTGTTCATGGACTGAGTTGTTTGTGATACAACTCGCTAATAGTCGTATATGCTGGCATAAGCGTGCACATCACGCTTGCCTTGTTTAAGTTTCAGTAGCTCTGATCAGCACTGAACTCAGTTCTAGGCGGTTCAAACGTCTGTTTGAGTCGGGTTCTAAAAGCCTCTAGCGACCCAAAGACGTATGGGTCGCCCAACCTAAGACCTAGTGCCCAAGTTTGTGCACGACCTGCCAAATATGACTGGCAAATGCGACTTGTATTTGCTCGTCTTTCTTTTTCCCTTTCTTAAACGTTTTAGTTTTTTTTAAAATAATTGATTAGGAAAATCAATGTTAGCTAAAAGTATATTTTTAAACAATTTTTTGTATTTTTTGTAATTTCAAATATATTTTTAAAATTTAATTTTGTAAAAAGATAAAGCCCTTATGGCATCGTCCAACTCGACAAGAGGGAGTCTTCTACGACTCCCCTATATTTAGAGATGTCAATCTTTAGGGTTTCGGGACGATGCGTGTGCGTCATATCAGGTACAGGCGTCTGTACCTGTTGTAACCTCAACAGTTATGCATATTGTGAGCCTTCTGATTAAGCAAGGCTACCTTTTCCTTCATCTCGTCAAGTTCATGTTGTATGATCTTGGCGATGGCTGAATGGAGGGCACCTCTGTCCAAACCGGACAGCATGGCCAAGATGGCATCGTTCCCTACGGTCGAACTCATTCGATCGACCGCCATACTTTCTATGTCACCTAGAAATGAGTAGCTATCCCGCGAAACGTGATGCGTATTTCCATTATCATCTAACATGTCCATGTTAGATAATGGAATTGTGGTCCTTGGACGGACTACAAAGCTACCAGATGTAACGGGGTACTGCCGACTTGTACTGCTTCAGTACAAGTCCACTTTGCACTGCTTCAGTGCGAGTGGTGCCTCACGTCACTTCACGTACACTAGAGGAAGACTCTCTTTAAAACACTTGCTTCAAAAAAGATTAATTAAAAACTGTATTATATAATTACGTTCTTCTGTTTCTATCTATTAAATACTAACTTAATTACAAACTAATACAAAAAAACATGTAGTAAAGTCTTATCTGTCTCTGTCTTTGCGCGCGTCCACCGCTGACTGGGCCATTTAGAAAGAAGATATAATGGCCTATATCTACCAATGAATAAGCTTTACCTACGAATATTATTACGTAAAGTAATATTCTCCAAATTATTCACCTTTTAGATTATTTATTAATTAACATCTTTTAAGTGTTAATTTCATGTAACGATACACCGTTACAAAGGGCTTTAAGATCTAAAGGGGACTGTACATTATTTAATTTCTTAATCTAAAACCTTACCCTAGCTCATTTGAAAAAAGATCTCGGCCGCCAGATTTATTTATATCTGGCGGCGACCACTTTTGTTACCCATAATAAATGAGATTTAAGTAAATAACTATTGTTGTTGAGCTGTCAGAAATGTTCAATTGTTATAAGCGGCATTTAGTGCAGCAATTTTATCGCAAATTTTTCTGTCTGTGCGCATTACATATTATGGGTGTGAATTCAACCATTGCTTGTCTGCAACGCTTGGAAACCTGACATTCAACTCAAACACTGCATCGCTTACAAGATTTGACATGATTTTTCTCTCTATTCACAATACAATTACCGTAAAATGGTATCATTGCAGTAGTGCCAATTTGTTCCTTAATCTCACCTTGAATTTTATCTTCAATGGATTTTTGGCCGTCCAGAGTGGTGCGTCAGCTGTCGTCACTTCCTGGTCCAGCGTCAAGCTGTCATCTTCGAGTCCAAAAAAATCACCTTTCTTGAACGTTGAAGACTGAAATGCCGCACGCACCACATCCATCAGCATTGTCCCAGATGGAACTTTCACTGGCTGGGCCGTGCCGCCACTATCGCACACAAACACAATGACCGTGTTTGTGCCGTTAGCCGAAGGCACTGCCGCAGGCACTTCCGCAGGAGAGGATTTTGGCGAATTCTCTTCATACATTGTTGACTTTGTTCTTTTTCAATTTTTAAACAATAACAGAGTAACTTGTGATTGAAGTTCAAGTATTCCTTATTTATATGGCCGGTTCTGTAAAACTTAACAGATTAGAACAATTATCGTCAAGTCGAAATTACACTCGATTAACGTAGCACTGATATTTGTACCACATAGCTCTCGAATCGGTTGCCACTTTTATTTTCGTTTCCATCAAGCGACGTAGCTACATTGCTGATATCAAGACGCAAGCATTGTAATAACTGAGGTGGAGTGCAATTATGAGAGTCTTTCATTTCTCTGCGTTATATCAAGGAGTACAGTCATGCTGTCAAACGTAACTTGACCGTGGCTTGATTCGAGGAGCACGTATCCAGCATGACAACCCATTCTCTTGTTTGTGGCTTATTTAATTGGCTACCGCTTCCGTTTCACAAGGACATTTATAGTGTAAACATCCACTAAGCCTATGAGGAAAGGGTAAATATGTTAGATATTACAAGAGGTCAGCTCCAATAAACTCATGATGACTAGAGCAACTGAAGTGTTGGTCACCGAGACCCCCTAAATAAATTACATTGGCAAATGTCAACAGGACACATTGCTCTCATTCAATTTAGTTACCCTACGAAAATGAGTGTATGACTAGCTCGTCTTTTCCATCAAAGCGATATACATACAAGACTCATTCTATCACAAAGCGCATTTCCGCCTTTTTAAAGAGCGCCAAACGCTTGAATAGATTCACGTTGCCTGTCGAAATGAGCAAGACACTATCAAAAAGAGGCAAATGGAAGAGGTCTTGTGCCTATTAAACACATTGGCATCTCAAATGTTTGATGATGGCGCCGCCTTCGTTCAAACACTGCTGTGTTAAACGGAGGCCCTGCTTCTTTTTCTGCATGGGTGTAATGGTATTGTCTTAAATTCAACTCATTAGCACCAAAGCTATTATAGCTTACAGCCACAACACTATAGTTGTCGAAAATTTACTGCCTTGATGCTTTTTGACAAGCGTGATAATAAAAGAGCTAGAAATTACTGTGAGAACCAAAAAAAAATATTTAAGGCCGTCAAAAACTGACGATCTGGTTCTCTGTTTTAGCAACTTGGTCACGAATTTTGCGTTTTCTCATGGCTAAAATCGTGACCTCAGTAATAGCATTATCGATTAATCCTTTATTGATGAAACTCTTGGGCAAATGCTCACCCTTCAAAAGATGATAGATAAATAATACCGATTTGACGAGTCAGCTGACAAAAGCACAATGTTAAAGAAGGCGATTTGGTGCTGAAAATGTGGCCGTGTATGCCGCTCAATTTTACACACGCATTTACACAACAACTTATGTTGAAGCCCGAGATCTAGCAGCCGTAGACGCCGTTGTAACAGGCGTGTGATGGTTGCATTAGGATTTGATCTAGATTCTGGCGATTGACAGATAATGGCTGATATCGATTATGGATTGCGAGTCAGGGTCGTGGCCAATCTTGGGCCCAAGCTGCTGGAGCAGACATACGACTCGCATGTTCAACTTCATATCATGTCTTCCTAATTATATTTCATCGATGGAAAATATCTCCAGCTGTTACATTTATCAAGGCCCCGTTCAAAACGAATCAATACGACTCAATAATGTTTTGGTATTGACCATAAATACAGCCTTTATGTAAAATGGCTTCAGAAGAATTCCTGGCACCTGCATGCTAAGAAATGAGCTTTTAATTCTATAGCCGACCAACTTCAAGTCTCTTGAAGTATAAGGATATAAATAGATCCCGAGCCGGATATTAAAAGCTTTTCTATTGAAGCTCCGAATGCCATCAGCAAAGTTATCGCAACTATTTGATGCTTGCCACGGAACAACCTCTAAAAGTATCTTCGCTTGTATAGCTTCATATTAACTTAACATCACGCACAATCGTATTTAAATTATAACCTAGGATACCAAGCTCGAGGTCTTCTTCCATATACTAACTCCGTTACCTCGTCACGGCAAGAATGCAAAAGGCGCTCGCGCCACCTTCATTCTTGCGAGGTTTAGATTACCGCGACCACATAAAGGAATCCTGCGTCGATACGGAGGATGCGTGAAGCCAACCGTTCAGCACCTCCAAGGCCTGTGCTTCCTCATTTTCTTGAATACTTGGGGTACACCTGCTGTCGATAAACCGTCCCGTATTCGAGAGGTTCGACTGCAGGTGGAGGGAGCCAAAATTGGTCTCGAGACTCACACGGTCCGAGTACTGCGACACACGCGTCGACGAAATGGAGTTTGATCGGATCAGCAACGATTCGTTGGTGCTACAGCTACTGCTCAGACTCAAGCTTCGATTCAAGGGCAGAGCACCGCTTCGGCCGTGAAATTGGAATGAAACCCCAGACTCATCTTTGCGATGCGGACGAGAGCTCCTTATCGTGATGGTCTTTTGCTTTGGAACTTGAGCTTGCCTTCGGTTTTGAAGCACAATTTGCTTGTGTTGCTGACGATGTGGCAACGACATTGGCATGTTTTCTTTTGGACACACGAGAAACTCGTCCGTGCCGATCTCCTTGATAAGTGGCTGCCCGTTCTTGTTATGTCTTGTCTTGTACATTAAACAACCCGACGGCATCGGAACGAGGTCCATTAAGTTGCCATCTGCTGTGGCCGAGGCCTTAAGAGTTCGCTTGTACTGACGATGAACCCGATTCTGCGCCGTCGAAAGAAGCTCACCGTGGCTCTCCGAAGAATTAAATGGCTGCGGCCCTGTCGTGTCGTAAAAGTCTGTGGATTGGACATCGCCATCGATGGAGGATCCGGCACCGCGCATAATGACCGTGGACCCGCTATTGCTGCAGGTCGCACCGGTCCCGACCGTACTGCTTGCGAACATGGTGTTGCTCGTTGATATCAATGTGTCACTCACGTGACTAAAATTACGGCCACTGAGTTTATTTTTTCGCTCTTCGAGGAAGAAAATGTGCTCAAGCGCCAGCGACGGCCGACGACAGAGGCACTTGGAGCCACGAACGCCGCACGTTCGACACCTACGCAGCCAGTCAAACCTCAAGAGACTGATCCATGTGATGATCCCCATCGACTGCGTACACTCACGGTCGCGGGTCTTCAGGCGAGAAAGCAACAATGAAGCAAAGTAGCGCACTTCCTTTCTGTTCCTCGTTTTTGCACGTGGTAATCTTCTGGGCTCAAGTTGCTCACTTCGGATGGTGACCGACGAGAAAGTGCCAGTCCATAGAGATTCCGAGTCAGTGTCTCCTTAATCGATTGACAACTCTTGCAACACGATAAAGACGGGACGAATGGATTAAGGACCATCCACACGGACCATGGACGTCAGAAATCTACACGTCCGCCACTTGAGGGATTACTAACTATACAACGCGACATGCAGAGGTCCGCCACTTACAACAAGACAGACAGACAGAAAGCAAGATCACTGTACAAAAGTTCAGGGTACTCTCGTTTGTCGTACTTTGTGACGACCGAGGATTGTGAATACGTCACCGTTTTTCCCCCTGGATCTCCCTCTGCCATTTGTGGCGGCGTTTGTGTTGGCAGGCTGTTTGCAAGGATTTCCTGTGCGTTCTGCTGCTTGCAGATGGAATTTTTATCTCTATCACAGACGATTTTGCTCTCGTTACGAATTAAAAAAAAAATGCTGCAATAGCATCTGGAGCGAGACTATCAAATGTCTCGAATTCTCAGAATTTCAGCCAGTGTATAAATGTTCAGTTGCGTTATTGATATTCAGTTTATCACTTTTTGTGAAAAGGTTGGCACGTAAATACTGCCCAGTATCATGTTGCTCGTCCATTGTCGAAGCGCACGTGCTTCCCGCGCGATATCGGTAAAGTAGCTTATTATTTACTAAGGCTAAATTAGTGGAGAGGCTCTAATTGAAGCTACGGCTTGCACGTGGCCATAATGAGCAACTGTTTGGCCAGCGTTCAGCTCGAAGCAACAACATCCAGAATTCGATACCGCACTATTTAATCGTGATGCTGCTGTACCCATGAGCAACTCTACCGTCTGATGCAATCCCAAACGCGGGCGTCGATGTACAAAGCTTGCTCTAATTGTGTCATTTCAAAGTCTTTGAAACATTGCTGCAACTTCTACTTTTAAGTTGGAGGGCACATGTAGAAGTGGCGTGGTGTAGCCTTTAAATGTCCTTTTTGCCAGTGTTAAACTCGCCTAGTGAATAATATCAATGCACGCTTGATGGGCATACTGGCGTTTGTCAATTGCAACTACCACTCTTAAAGAAAAAGTAATCGTGGCTGACTCCATAATGTAAAATTGAGGCAAAAAGGGTGAATCTCATGGCCACTTTTACAGCGTCGATGCAGTATAGCCCCCGTTTTTTGTTCGAAAGAAAGTAGTTGAATTCACCTAGTGGCTGACGTATAGTGGCACATTGCCGGCTTCTAGTCCACTTCGGTTGCTGGCAGTAGTTAGACGAAGCATGTGCCACTTCAAAGGAGCGGGAACATGTATCGTTGGTCTCAATAGCGTAACACCTCAAGACTGTTGATCCGACAAGTGGGTGATATGCAACTCGTTCGAGAGACCTTAGGACAAGAGACAGCCGTACGTTCTTGTATGATTATCTTGGGAACAGGACTTCTACGAACTATCATGATGATGCAACGTCCAATTTTTGTGCCTAAAAAGAATCAACTGTAAAAAGATAATGAAAATCTTCTCAATTCGTTATTCGTCTACTTCTTTCATAACGCCACCATAAACTACCAGCATGAACCCATACTATCGTTTACGGATGCCGAAAAAAGTCATCGCCGCGCCTGGGTTGTAACGTTCACATTGTAAACGTGGCTTTCCGTGTTCGCCATAACAACAACGTCAATACGTCGCTTCGAAAATTCCAGCTCTTTCTGACGCTCGTACTGGCCACTACTGCTTTCATGAAAACCCTTTGCAGCTTGTTCGTCCAATTTAATGGCGTTTAGACGCTCGGTACCAGCCACTGCCTCCATAACTGCTCGCACGACTGTCTCGCCTTTCTCCTTGGCTACTGTCATTTGGACTGAGTGAGACGATGAATAATTTGCTTGCCACTCGTCGGCGAGCACAGCAAGCAACTTTGTAATACTTGAAGGAAAACAAAACCCCAAAATCTCGAGTCGAAAAAGCGAGACAGATCGAGGTTTTGGCTCTACCGACACCGACCTGGTTGTTATTGTATCGACTTGGCCAAAGGTTGCAACGCGTAAACTTTGGATGGAAGCGTTTGCGAACGGGTGTAGCGCATATAACTTTGGTACGTCTTGATTCGACATGGCTACGACATATGTAGAAATAAATGAAACAGGTGGATAAATGAAGAGCAATAAGACACTCACGAGTACGATTGATAAGATATTCATATAGTCCATGGACAGATTCGTGGCCGTGGAAGAGCAGCAGGGAGTCCGCACCATGCATAGCCTCTGGTGTGGCTGTAGTAGGAGTCAGTGGTGCAATACCCGTGCCACTGTGGCGATTCTTGTTTTGCTGACGACTTGCCTTTAGTTCCTCCTCCAGCAAGTGGAATTCACCAACCTCTCGCCGCGCCTGATTCGCTTCGATATACGGCATTGTGTATGCCACGTTCAATTGGTGCAGGCTTTTGCGAATTCTAGCACTGGATCGTGACATTACAGCACGGATACGACACGTTTGAGACGATTTTTTATTCGCTACTTGCATTGACTCATTTTTAGCGTCATACTGATGGCACAGGTCAATAATTGACCAATCTAATTTGGATGCGTCTTGTTCTTCAGCTTCGTATAAAATCGTGACAATGAAGTCGCTGGAACAAAGATAGAACGAAATTTCTTTGCCGCCTGCGTTCATTTGGCGGCTAAACTGGTAACGAAAATTTATGTAGACATCACGAAATGCTTCTTGCCATAAATTCCAGCGCGCTGTGAAAAAATCGTTTTCTTCTCGTTGGCATTCCCGCTGCATGCTTCCACAAGAAAGATCACTTGTGCTTCCTGTCGATGCTCGATTTAGTAAAATGAATGTTGGCAAAGGGTCCGCAGGGAATGTAAAATAGTGTAAAGCTTGCTGCCATCGTACGGCTGTGTTTTGAACCTCGACTTGGTCTTCAGTAGACATAAAATGCTGCAATGCCTCCTGCTTGATTTTTGAGCTGGCATAATTTTTTTCAGAATTTAAACAGATTCCGAAATGAGGCTACTCGAAACGTACGTGACACGCCGAAAAGGGAACGGCATTGCGGTGAGAATTGAAAGCTTTTGTTTTGGCACCATGTCAAGAGGCAATTTGGCAACCTACAGGTTGGAAATTAAGCGATGATTTCTTTTTCTGTTTTTAATTTATATTTTACCTTAAAATTACTTGTAACGTTTGCACCGGGAACAAGTTGCCGTCTTTGACTATTTTGGCTGAGGTGAGACGAATGATAAAGCGAATGCAAGCGTGTTGACACAGTATGCAATGGCCCCTTTACTTGTAATGATTCTTGCAGGCCCGATAAAGAATGCGACTGCGCGAGTACGGGCTTTGGTGAAGCGCCTGCGGCCAGTTCCGATTTAAAAGAGATTTTCTCTGGTATTGAATTCTCTACAGTCTTCTCATTTATGCCAGAAGATCTAGAAAAGGGAAGACGTCAGTTTTTTTCGCAATCTTGCGGTGTTCATTCGTGCTTTGTACCTAGTTTGCGGCGATAAATTTTGAGGAGCAGTTTCAATTGACGTCATTTTAGCTTTCTTTTCGGTAGACGTTTGCAGCTTTACGGCTCGACGGCGTTTCTACCATAAAATCAGCACATCGTTCTTCATTAATCAATCTTCCTGCTGCGGCAGCCCGGCATTTACACACCCGCAGATCCATTGGCAAGAGTCTTGCTGACTTGTTCGCATTGCTATCGTCAGGAACGGCTTCTTCATTGATGATAGGCTCCTTGTCGGGCTCCAGCGACGCGCTACCTTTAGAATGCATGACTTGCGCTTATAATGTTTTGAAGGAGTTTTAAATCTTTCCAAACAGCCTGTATGCAATCTAAAAGGTTTGACAAAATTGATAAGGGAAGACGTAATTGACAAACTTGAAGTTTTATTTGTATGAGAAAAACAAGATTGATATCGGCAATATAATAAATACCATTTGTCCCCCAATGTTGGCAACGAAGTCGCTTTTTCTGTCAGCCGCCAGGCGCCATGCCCTCGGAGCTATACGCAGCATGAGCAATGATATGTCCGCATTCAATTGGCGTGACCCGCTTCTGTTAGAGCACCAGCTAACGGACGAGGAGATCATGATCCAGGTTGGTCTGCTACTTCTCCGCTGCGGTCCTTAAGCTCGATTTAAGCCTCATTATGGTTATTTTTTTCGGCAGAAATCGTCCATTGACTACTGTCAAGGCAAGCTTTTGCCGCGAATTGTCAAGGATAATCGCAATGGCAAGTTTGATCGCTCGATTATGAACGAATTGGGCGAAATGGGTTTCTTAGGCCCCACGATTCAGGGTTACGGCTGTGCTGGCGTGGGGTATGTGTCATACGGATTGATAGCAAACGCGGTGGAGCAAGTACGTACCATGCAAGCAAAAAGGTGCATTTGAAATAAGCTCAGCCCGTATCGTTATACGTGGCAGGTGGACAGCGCCTATCGTTCAGCCATGAGTGTGCAATCGTCTCTTGTGATGCATCCAATCTACAAGTTTGGATCCGATGCGCAAAAGGAAAAGGTACGTTGCAAATATAGCTGCCGTGTGGCGCTTTTATAACCTAAGTGTGCTTGGATGGCACCTTTAGTACCTTCCACGTCTTGCGACTGGTGAACTTATTGGCTGCTTTGGTTTAACAGAGCCAAACCATGGATCGGATCCTGGATCGTAAGTAGCTTTAATTGGTCTTATATGACGTTGGTAGTACTTATGTCTGTATAAAAGGATGGAGACTCGTGCGAAACGCAAAGGTGGCAGGTTTGTTTTGAACGGCTCGAAGAATTGGATCACGAACGCTCCAATTGCGGACGTATTTCTCGTGTGGGCCAAGGATGACGAGGGCGACATTCGGGGGTTTATCTTAGAAAAGGTATGGCTTGGAGAATGCTACTGAGAACTATGATTGAGAGCTGAGCTATGTTTTTCTCGCTAGGAATTCTCCGGTCTTTCGGCTCCTTACATTGAAGGCAAAGCGACGTTAATGGCTTCTGCTACGGGCATGATCTTTCTCGAAGACGTGGAAGTACCGATTGAAAACATGCTTCCTAAGGTTAAGGGGCTAAAGGTATGCATCGGCTTGGTCATTCAGCCACATGGTTTGTGTTGATCACTAATTTAGTATTGATTTGAAGGGTCCATTCACTTGTTTAAACAGTGCTCGGTATGGAATTTCGTGGGGAGCCCTCGGTGCAGCATGTACAGAGTGTATTTAAATTAGTTTTGAAAAGGTGATGTTATTACTGCTTTGTTTTTTTCTTCATTTATTCAAGACACATGCATGGATATCGCCCGTACATATACTCTCGACCGCAATCAATTTGGTGCTCCGCTTGCAGCGTACGTCAATAGCTTTTCGAGAATTTCGCACGTCTGTGGACGTTGACTTTTTTTGTTAATATAGCAATCAGCTGATTCAGAAGAAATTGGCTGACATGAACACGGAGATTGCGCTTGGCCTTCAGGGTTGCCTGCAAGTCGGACGATTACTTGATGAAGACAAGGCTCCAGTGGAGCTGATTTCCATGGTGAAGCGTAATTCTTGCGGCAAAGCCATTGAAATCGCGCGAAATGCCCGCGACATGCTTGGCGGCAACGGCGTCTCAGATGAATATCACGTTATCCGACATGTTGTGAATTTGGAAGCTGTCAATACTTACGAGGGCACCCATGACGTACATGCTTTAATTCTTGGCCGCGCTATCACTGGCCTTCCTTCATTTGTGCCTCGCATGGCTCCGTAAAAGATAATCTGAGCACATGGACACGGACGACAATATATCCTTGCAACACATACGCTATTAACGATTAATAGCAAGTCAGTTTATGTCGTACAAATCAATGGTGAACACAATAAAAGGGGGACAATAAAAGCATTGATAAGATACTGAACAGGGTCCAGGAAGTGTTATGTGCAATCAATTAAATCCATACTCTTGACGAGCCCGCTTGACGACTCCAATTAAAAATCCGCTCTTGTTGCGTACGTTCGAGAGATTAGCGCCAGCAAATCGCGTAAGTACTTGGTTCGCTAAAGGCTCGGAAAGCTGCCCCAGTACTTCGTAACACTTTCCTCCTAGCTCTTCCAATGACAAGAGCGTCTGATTTGCCACCAAGGAATGAATGTGGTTCTGCACTGATATGGGAAGCGCAGTGAACGACTGCATGGCCATGGGAGCACGTCCTTCATTGACAGAAGAGATGCCTTGTGGTACTGCATTAAACATATGAGGGTCCTGAGGAGCGGCTTGCCGACGACGCGGGTCTTGGGGAGCCTCGGAAGGCCGGTCATATAGTGCAGGACCAGTTCCAGCAGCCACAGGCGCAGGTTGATACCCATTACCATTCAGATTGTTCATACGTCCACCTGGTGGGGGTCCTCCAAGAACAGACGCTCCGAACGATGGAGCGCCGTACCCTCCACTTCGCGGCATCTTCGAAGCCTGTTTTCGAGGCGACAACATCTGAGGTCGAGGCTGTTTTTCCGACGCAATGGCCTTTTCATTGACACGATTGATAATTCCAACTAAAAAGCCCTGCAGATTCTCCACTTGCGATAAGTCCACGTTGCTGAAATTCTCAACAGCCTGGAGCGCCACTCGCTCTGGCAAATGCAACAACCGCGTAATTACATTGTCATTCAATGGCTCTTGCAGTCTGCCTTCGCGGCGCATACTATCAATGACAGCTTGCACAGGGACTGGCAAGCGTTTGTAAAGATCAGGTAACCCCGTATCCCGAGGCGATTCATTGTAGCCGCCTCGAAGTGGCGACTTGGGAGCAGTTAATGTACCCCGACGGCGGGGATCGCGTCCAGCACCAATGTTGCTATGCGAAGGCGGCTGGTCATGGGATTCGACAGCCATTGCTTTATTTGCAGTCGAGGACTCTGGACGGCTTGGCGTAGCTAGGTGATGATCACTTGCTGATCGTGTATTTGCCTCAAATGGACCCGACGCAGGATGGACAACACGTCCGAACTCATCGACATCTTTGTGGAAGTGTCGCTCCGAGTCGGACCGTGACGACAGACTTTTGGCTTGACGAGGAGAATGCTTCGTCACTGTCTCCACTTTTGATTGGTCTCGCTGATATGGCACGGGTACGGTCGACATACCTGTCGTGGGCTGAGGAGGAGCGTAACCAAAGCGAAAGAGACTTGAGTCACTCTTGTAATCCGAAAGAAAGACCTCGACGGGCTGAAGGGTGGCAATCTGTGGATTTTCCTTTTGATATTCACGAAACAAGCGCATGAGTTGTCCATTCTTATCGCGCACGTCCTGCATTGGCGTGCGAACGAAACGTGCAATAATGGCAATCTGTGCAAATTCCGGCATGGCACCCACCGATGCAAAAGCAGCACGACTTACTTGAGTCACTAAAAACTCACCGCTCGTCTGAAAGTCCATCAGCCGATCCCATGCAGCAGCCGAAAGCCCTTTATGGTCCTCTTTTTGGTGTCTCAATCGACTTTTCGACGGTGAGATGGAGTCGCCGCTTTCACGACGCGGGCGCCCGCTATGAAAATCATCACGATGAACACTTCTTTTGTTGTCGTCATCGCGGCGTGGGCGTTTCGAATGGGAGTCTGCATTCGCTGCATTGTCGGTAGTTTCATGAGATTTATCACTTTCTTTTCTCTTGGCCGGTTTCATTGTCGAAAGGTCATTCTGACGATTTCGAAACAATGCATCCGTGTCTTTCATGACAACATCGGCCTCGGCTACTTCAGATAAAGTCATGGATGGATGATCTGGATCGTACTCTTCTTGCTCAGCTGCTGGGCGGTGCTTTTCAAAGGCACGCGATGGGTTTACCGGGTCATACTCGTCATCATGATGGGGCACGGAAGTCACCATTCCCGCACGAGTTGATAAAGTCGAATCCTTTTCATCGTGTGGACCATCGTTTTCATGTGATAGAGTTCTTTTAGTCGGTGTGTCTGGTGACGTATGAGTCTCCCCGCTTACATTTGTTGCTTCCGTGATCAGTGTTGTGTTCGCAATTATACTTTCTACGACACTGCCGTTGCTTTCGTGGGTAGCAATAGTGATATCGCTTTTACCGAGAGCGTCGCACTCTTTTTTCTCAATTGTAGCCTCAATCGGTTCTGCCTGAGCAGGTGCGGAACCGTTCCCGGCACGAGGACTCGGTACCACCGGCTCTGTCATGATGCTTTCTTCTTTCAAAACGGTTCCTTCTTGTACATCTCCCGCTGCCAATAATTTTTCAGTGGGTTCCATCATTTGAATCTCGTCGCTCTGCATCTCAATTACTTGATTATCGACCACAATATCAGCCTCTCCTGCCTCATTCCTCTCCCGAGTAGCAATATCGTCAGGATTAATCATATTATCAGTCGCATGGACGTCTAGCCGTTGCACAAGTCCATTGAGGATATCAGTAGCCACCTCCATAGCATTCTCCATTGCTCGCGAGTCGGAGGCAATCTCTATAGTATATTATCCAGTCTATCTCATGACGTGGCCCACATAAGTCTCATAAGTTTCTTACTTCGCTTCATTCAGAAATTTAAGAAGATAGGAAAACTACAACAGTTTTCTAGCAAAAGAGCGCTATTTTTTAATTGGCTACTTCACGACCGTGTGCAGACAATAATTGTCAGCCAGGCTTAATGCAATTATTACGCCAGCAGGTTCTCGCCATTAAAATGAAACAGGCATACGCTTCCCGTGAACATCGCGGTGCTTACAAGCAGCTGCTGATGCTTCGTGGCAAAGCCAGTAACACGCTCATAAGAGCTCTGGTACCACGTTTTGCGCTGCATGGGTACACTACTCGCACTAAAGCGGGTACTCAAAAGATTAGACTTCGGCTTCGAGACATTAACGCGACGCTGGCTTGTAGCGACGCGCTCATATTTCGTCCGCAACACAGAAACCTCACGCTCAAGCTCTTGCAGCGTCGCCTCGGCTTCTTGTTTTTCCTTCGATAGAGCCACAACCGAAAGACTTAGAGTCTCAGCCTCAGACAACTCAAAGCTCGCTTTCACGTGAATACGGCT
Source organism: Bremia lactucae (assembly GCF_004359215.1). Taxonomy (NCBI): domain Eukaryota; phylum Oomycota; class Peronosporomycetes; order Peronosporales; family Peronosporaceae; genus Bremia; species Bremia lactucae. The sequence continues at coordinate 15,066,132 of NC_090610.1, forward strand.
GCCAGTCGCTTTCGGTTCGTCAATTCGTTTCTCCTCCGCTGCAGTCTTTTCATTTTCGTCTTCCATTCCATTAGTCTTTTCACGCTCTTCAGATTTCTCAAGTGCGTTCTCCTCCGTTTTCTCCATCGTGTCTTCTGCTTTTGCAGTCTCTTCCGGCAATTCCGTCTTAGCCTTGTCTGCAATCTCTTCAATCGGAGCCGCCTTGTCTTCGGTATCTTGACCATCTTTGATTGCCTCCTTCACCTCACTATCCTTCGTAACCTGTTCGAAAGCTTCCGTCTCTTGACTCGTCTCCAAGGCTTCTTCTGTCACAGTCTCGGACACACTTTCCTCCTTCAGCTCTGTGATACTAGTAGGTACCTCGTCCTCGTCAACAATAATATACCATTGGTCCAGCACCTTGTCCTGGAACAACGATGAGATGGGAACCTCAATCTCCTTGACAATCTCAGGCTCCTCGTCGTCGTTGTTGTATATTGCTGCAGCAACGGTAATAATTAAAACCGCTTCACGCGACTGCACAGGGTCAAAAACGAACGAGATAGGAAACGTTCGTGCTGTCATCTCGTCCGACTGATCCGAAGCAGTCCAGGCTATCGAGCGCAAGATTGGCTCCTTCTTGATGCGCTTTTTAATGACTGTTCGAGTGATTTTCGTAGTCTTCTTGAGCTTGCGAGGGGTACTTTCGCCATCTTCTTCAGGCACGTGGCCATCTGTCACCACATTTCCATGCTCGTCCGTCACCACGACATCTTGCTTTTCCACTACCTCTTCCACGGTATCATACTCGTCATCTTCGTATTCCGGGTCCAAAGTGACCGTTATGGTCGCACCACGTATGGGCTCGTCACCCTCCACCCCAAGAAGCGAGACTTCTAGTCGACCTACACTCTTCGCGGCAGCCTTTTTCGCCTCCGACATGTCGTCGTGGCCTTCAGAGACCTCGGAAAGCGCCGAGATCTGCTGAAATACACTGGCAATTTGCTTATCAAGCATTTTGATTTCATCCGCTTTTTCCGTCACGCTTCGACGACACTGAAGGTATTGCTGAGAGGCTTGCTGCGCCATAGCCGACACTGCAGGCGAGGTAGAAGTAGACGCCATCGCAGTGCCAATTAAAGAAGGAACGGCACAAATGAATGGTGTGTTACGTCGATCGTATTTTGTAGTAGGGATGCACCACACCGAATTTTATTTTCTTCCAAATTAGCTGAACGGGCTGCGCGACGTCTTCTAGTCAATGCAGCGATTGCTTCCGTGACGACGATACTGCCTAAATCGCGGATTTCGTCGTTGCTATCGGAGGCGGAAGGTGGTCATATTAAAGGTGGTAACGATGACGACACAGGCACGAAGCATGCAATACAAATTTTCTTGTATTGCTTATGCTTGGTTGTTATGGTGGAACGGGTCACCTTTCACTAGTACTGATCAGTACTAATTAACCTAACACTGATTACAGCGTACGTGAGGTGTCTCGAAACTTCACGTACACAAAGGTACAGAGGAAGGTTTATATGTAGCTAAGGGTCTTTAGCTTAAAGGTCTAGACTAAGGCTTTAGAAAAGAAAAAAGTAAAACTGCATTTATATATATTTAGTTTCCTACGTGACGATCTTTTATCTAATACTAAACTATTACATTTATAACTAAATAAGTATGGCGCCTCCTTGCGCACCGCACAATCGTGTCTTATAACATTTGGCGGGATTGATTTTATTTAAATTAACCAATCAACAGACTAATGTTTTGTTTCCTCAATATTTCCAAATTTGCTAATGCTGAGACTATCAAGTCAAAATGAATAATACTCCAAAGCACTTCTTCTTTTATTTCCTCTCATAGAAAATAATATTTATTATTCCTCTTATAGGAAATAATACATCTGTAACGGGACACTCCGTTACAAATGGTGTCTATCCTGGTAGGTGAATCAATACTGTTACACAAAACCGGCCTTTATTAAAAGAACAGCGTGACGTCGACAAAAATATCATTCCTAGAGTGCATGACACTTAGAACCAGCAAACCCAGATTTTGAGTGGCCAATTTTCGAGTCATTTAACCTAACAACTTTGGCCCTGAGTACATTGTATGGCATGCGTCCCTGCCCTGACCCAGGCTCAGTCATCACCACTAACCACTCACCCGCTTCAAATCTTAATCATCGACCTGCCTTCTGAGAAAAAATGTACAATTATACTAACTCGCCTAACAAAGTTAAAAAGACAGAGGTGGAGCGCGCGAAAGCCGGGAAAAGCTCAGGCATTCATGAATTTACTGACAGCAGTTCTGAAGAAAACCTGGACGTTTTAGAGGGCAGTGATGACGAAAGTCTGGACTTTGCATAGTCTATCAATCTGCTGTTTCTCTACGAGCTGGGTAGGAGTTGGTGACGTTTGACATGCTGTCAACGCCCCTCAACTGTGTTGTACATGACATCAAATGCATAAACCTCTTGCGAATACATCCTTTTTGGTGTCTTGCGTAGTGTTAGCAACTGTGCATGTACGCCAGTCTATCCATGGTTGGTGTCTTGCCAACCATGGTATGCCTAGGATGAGATCATACGGACTCGCCATACCTAGCACTGTGAAATTCTCTTTACAAGAGAAGTCATTAAAGCTGAAGGCGAGTTCTACCTGAACCCCCTCAGACTTCACGACCGCGCCGTTCGCTTAACGAACGGTCGCCTCTTCTCGCTTGCCATCCTGGCAAAGCGACTGAAACGCCGGTCTCTTTCTTAAAGCCGCGAGTTTCACAAAATTCTGTGATGCACTCGAATCCAAAAGAAGAGCCATCACATGGCCATAGCCTCGTACTCGAGCGCTATAGACCAGCAGGGTTAAGCTCCGAAATTTCGAGACCTCAAGGACTATGCTACCCATTTGGTCGATACCTCTGATTATTGGGGTAGCTTCAGGATCCGTGTCGGAAGGGCATCCCGCTCCTAATGCGCTCCTGCATTTCCCGAACCTTCAGTGGTCGATGCAGAACTCATGCCTCTCGCACGCTGGTTCTTGCGATTGCCTTTGGGAAGTGAATCCTCTGCTGGGCGACTTAGCCCTAGAAGGGACTCTGGCATAGCAGCGAGCCATCGTATGGCCGCGCTTTGCCGCACTTGTAGAGACTAGGTCTACATTGCCCAACTCCATAGAAGTGGCGTCCGACTTCTCGGCCGACGGCTTATACCAAGCAGTCGCGCAGGCACTGTTGAAGGATTGATCCTCAACTAAGGCAATTTGGATTGCCTCTTCCACCGTCGACGGCACATTTCTGAAAAACGCCTGTCGAGATGGGCCAAGCCGTAGTCCGCTCATAAACGTGGGCACCTTAATCTGCTCCGAAATCGGACCTACGGTAATGGACGCCGACAGCGAGCGCATCTCTTGCACATAATCTTGCAGAGATCGCTTCGCCTGTCGCGCTCCAAAGAAGCGCGCCTGAAATAACACTTCGGTTTTCGGCGGCTGGCACATAGCGCGAATCGCTGTCATAAAGATCGTTCATGATGGAAGCGCCTTAACGTCCGCCATAAAGCCCACTCTGAGCCTTACCGCGCAGGTGCGAAAACCACCCGGGTACTGTCCTTGATGAGCTGCGCCACACCGCATAGCTCCACTGCTAACAGCCAGTGGACAATCGTGTGCATCGCAGTTCTATGGGTCTATCCGAATAGGCCTCGGCTGATGCGGCCGGACGGAGAGCATCTCAACAGTCCTGTTGAGAGCCTCGCTTCGAGCCTGCTCTCGCCTAAGCTCATCCTGAGTCTAAGTGACGGACTCCGCCGCAACATGGCTCTGTGCCTCGAACGTAGCCATTCGCTGTCCGAGCACAAATGCCTCAAACTGCTCCAATTAAGCAACATGTTGCTCAGGAGGACCGCCCAAGAGCCTGGCCAGGGCTTGTTCACCAATTCCCTGCGCCCAGGTGCTCTGCCACCTCCAGATAATGTTCCGAGAGGTGGGGGAAATGAGCCCAATCGACATTGAGGCTCATCGTTAGAGACGGGTCGTGGGAAGGACTACTAGTGCTACCAAGTGCAGGCGAGCGACTTAAAGCTGCCACGCACTACTAGCACACACCTTTTGAGCACAGTGAGGTAGTCTTCTCTTACGTACAGCGAGGTAATTGGTAGGCGCCTAAGCGCCTCATCCAACGAACTAAGTACCTAGGTACAAGTGACGTCACGGGAGCAGTAATTCGGCTCCACGTGCCCATTTGTCAATTCGAAAGTAATTTTCAGACTGATTTGTAGCGGATCTACCTCGCTCCTAAAGTCAGAGGAAGACTTCCAGACTCAGAAAGTCACTTAGTTATATTGAACTAATGGGTTTAACAACTCAGGGAGTCGTTAAAGCTATTAAAGATTAAGGAATCCAGTTCAAGAATTTGATGGGTTCGTAGAACCAAGTGGCAACTAGTGCCCAAGAGGATATACCTTAGAAAGGCTTATATCTCTTACAGATCAAGGCGCAAGCCTTAGGAAGGCACTTAACGCTTTAAGATCAAAAGGAGAACTGATTTAACTATTTAAATCTAAAAACCTTACCCTAGCTAATTAAAATGATAGATTTTGGCCGCCAGATTTATATCTGGCGGCGACCACATTTATTACCCATAATAAATGGGATTAAAGTAACTAACTATTTTAAAATTAGATAAAAGGGTATATCATTCATAAAGTAAATGTACCACAACAACGGTCTCCAACCGATGTGTGCCCCATTACACCCTCCCCCATCAGACTGTTGACACCGAGTGACAACATTCGCTTCATTTCCTCTTTGAGGTTGGAACCTAAACAGCTAACCGCTCGGTTGTGTTTTTTTATTTCTTTGTCTAATGACAAGCAAGCGTGAGTCACAGACTCTTAGCACCTTCCTCGACAATGAGAGAATGGTGGACTATGAAAGTCACACCTCATCGAAGGATGAGGAAAAAAAGCGTCGCTCTTACACGCACAAGTATGAACGTCGGCGGGCCCCGAATTCGTTCCCAGAACGTGGTGCCGCTGATGTCTTAACTGCATTGAGCAGGACATAGGACCCTGAATCCAACATCATCACGAATCCGCTCGATGAAGAGCAAGAGCAGATAATTCCCATAGAGGAAAGAGCTCGTCGTCGAGCTGCCGAGATAGCGAAAGCTAAAGCTCATGGTGAATATAGATTCGCTCCGCTTAGTGCGGACGAGCGTCTCGAAAAGAAAGCGGGTCATAGCTTGGCCATCTGGATCTCTGACGACCTGGCGAGGACGCCGGAGGAGATCGCTGCCCGCGACGCTCTTCATGAGCAATACCTTACGCCAAAGGTAATGACGCGAAGCCAGTATCTGATGCGTTTACGTGATCAAGCCCGTGGGGCTTCGGTGACCTCCATGAGGGAAATTCCGATCGTTTTGTTTTCAAACGAAACAAGGACTGAAAAGGAAGTCTCATTTGAGAACTGGGTTCACCGGGCCCACAAACTTCGTAATATCTGGAATATCAAGACTCTGCGGATAGAGGTGATGTTCGTTTGGAACGGAAGCTTCGCTTCGAATTCGCTAAGCTTAAGGACAAAGGCCAGTAACGTTCGGCATTAATGCCACAAAACGAAGAAAGGCCTAGCCGATATTTCAGTGCTTCGGTTGACCGTACAACCAAGGATCTAAGCCGCACTGAGGCTTAAGATCCACCCTAATCCCACCTTAAGTTGTGGGAAGCGTCGTTTGACGCGAGTTGATCCTGAGCTTGGCGCTCAAAAACGTCAACACCGTACGGGCAATCTTGCCGAAGAGGTACCTCGAACTTCCAAGAGTTTTAGAAAAGGGGTAATCTAGCCGCTTTACCAAATACTGGTATTGACCCTTACGACGACGTCGCTTTAACAGTTTCTCCACATGAAACTGAAGGCTCCCCTGCGCATCAAGCAGCGCGGGAGGGGCAGAAATTTCGGCGGAAGCATTTGATGCTCTACGGCACGAGGTGCAACTTCTTCGTGAGGTCCTTGCTCGGGTTGAGAGCTCTTTTGAGGCGGTTCGGGACCGTTTTTCGACGCTGGAGCGTCAGCAACCTCGTTTGGAGGGTCAGCTGGATATCCTGGTGAGGACGCAGCAATCTGCGGCACGACCGCCTGTCTCGACGCAAGCGCTTTCCAGTCCACGTGGGAAGGGTCCCGATATGGCTTAAGCAAGCCAACGTAGAACACTGGGTGTGTACGCGGCTTTCTAGGAAGGTTTAGCGTTTGAGCTAGGCCCTTCTTGGCCATGACCGTAAATGGTCAAATAAAGCGTGGGCGCAATTCGGTCTTGAAGACCTATGTTTGTAAGTAGATTTTTAGCGTTTAGTTAAACTCGGTTCGACCATATAAGAATTAATACAGCTTCTGCCTTTAGCGTCTGCTTGTTCTTTTTGTTTGTCTTGGCTATCAGCCATCGTATCCCTTGCATGTCTTAAGACACTGAAATCGCGTGGCGAGAAACTCGCTTACTTGTTTCCGATCGGTAACAGGGCTGATATCAGCAAGTTTATCGGCCAATTCTCCCCCACCAAGCCCTGAACCACGCAGTGGTATCGTTAATGTCACGCGCGGGTGGGTAAGACCGCTTATATAGAACGGAGTATAGCCTGTAGAGGCATGAACAGCGTTATTTAACGCAAAATCCACTACTGGGAGCATTGAGCTCCAGCGCTTTGGTGTCTGAGCACACACGCTGCGTAAAACGTCTTCAATGACGCGATTGACACGTTCAGTTTGACCATCGGTCTGCGGATGGTCCGCAGTGGACATATTCAATCTGGTGCCAGCACTCTAAATTTGATTTCCGAATTTACCCGTGAAACGGGGTCCCGATCAGAGACAATTGCCACTGGCAAATCATGTTGTCGAAACGCGCGATCGATAAACAGCTTAGCTGTACCCTCTCCATCAATGGAATCCGGCTCGGCCGCTAAGTGAGCCATTTTGCTCAAACGGTCAACAAAGGTCACTATACCGGAGTTACCGGCTGAATCTTTCGGTAGCCCAAAAACAAAATCCATACTAATGGACTCCCAGCAACCTATGGGGACGGGAAGACTCGCCAGTGGCGCAGCAGCATGTGCCGAGGGTTTAACCCGTTGGCACGTTTCGCATGTGCGAACATATGTGCTGACCCATTTATAAAGTTTGGGCCACCAATAACTCTGGCTTATAGAGCCGTAGGTATTTTCTCTACCGAGATGACCACCAAGGACAGTATCGTGTGCCTCATAGAGGATTCGGTACTAGAAATCCTCATCATGAGGAGCAACGACACGCGGAGGGTCCGCGATGTCTGTGCAATAAAGCAACAGGATGTTATCGATAAAAAATCGATGTAAACTTGCACGCAAACGTGCCGGTAATTTAAAACCTGAATCCGAGTTCTTTAAAGCTCGTAGCAGAGCTACACACTGTTCATCCTTGACGTAAGCCGAACGGATTAATTCAGGAATAGGTGACGAGATAGTCGTTAAGTGAGAATGCTCATAATCCGGCCTGCGTGATAACGCATCGGCCAAAGTATTTTGCGTGCCGGGTTTATACTTCACCTCGAAGTTGTATTCCGCAAAAAATGATAGCCATCGGGCCATTTTCTGTGAGAGATGGGGCGACTTAGTCGCCGTGCGTAATGACGCGTGATCTGTATAAATCACAAACGGCTTAGAGCCGACCAGATGAACTCTGAATTTGACGAGAGCATACTTCATAGCAAGTAACTCTTTGTCATGAACTGGGCAATTCTTTTCCGCAGCTTTAAGCTGTCTAGACTCGAACGCAATATCACGTTCATGCCCATGATAATCTATTTGCAACAGAGCACTGCCAATGGCAAATTCTGATGCGTCACAGACGACACTGAAAGGCCAATTTGGGTTTGAAAGTGCCAAAATCGGGGCATGGATAAGACTATCCTTAACTGCTCAAAAAGCATTATGCTCTGTGCTAGTCCAGCACCATCCTGTATCCTTTTTAAGGAGATTAGATAATGGCCTAGCCATATCAGCGTAATTTTTGCATATTTGTGTAAATAATTGGCGAGACCCAACCACTTAGGCAAATTCTTTTGGTTTTAGGAACCGGCCAATCTACTATGGCTTTTACCTTAGCGGGATCCGCTCTAAAGCCTCGCTTTGCAATGAAGCATCCTAAAAAAGGAATTTCGTCTGCGCCAAAAATGCATTTAGATGCATTGGCATACAGTTTGTTAGTGCGCATGCATTCGGGCACTGCTCGCAAATGGTCTAAATGGTTTTCCATATCCGACCGACCCTGCTCCGCACGACTATGGACAAAAATGTCATCGAAATAAGTCTGTGCATAACCTCGATGAGGGCGAAAACAGTTGCGTCACCAGACGATTAAATGTTGCCGGGGCGTTGGAAAGCCCTTGTGGCATAACCAGCCACTCCCATAACATGCCGCTTGGGGAGCTAACCGCTGTAAGCGGGATATCGCTAGCTCGCATGAGCAATGGTAGTAACTATCGACTAAGTCCCATGTACTGTACATTGTACATCCCACCATATTATTCTGAAGAACATCCTTTCTAGGAATGGGGGTTTGTGCTGGTATAGTGAAAGCATTAAGCTTATTATAAGCATGTACAATGCGCCGTTTACCATTTGGCTTTTTGACACAAAATGTCGGTGTCGAATGAGGAGATTTGCTCTCTCGTACCATTCCAGCCTCGTGCTTAGCACGGAAGAAATCGTCAATGACGTCACACTGCTCC